>NW_027094147.1:600000-772419 GCF_029207755.1 Chamaea fasciata | reverse complement strand
GGCGCTCCGAGGCATGACGGGATACACCGAGGCGCAAAGCAGCGCGGGGCATGACGGGATACACCGAGGCCCCAAATGACCCCAAAATGGTCCCGAATTTCCCCCCCAAAAAATCCGCCCCAAATTTCCCCAAAACTCCCCTCAAATTTCCCAAAAAATCTAAAAAAATTCCCAGAATTTCCTCAAAAGTCCCAAAAAATCCCCAAATTTTACCAAAATCCCCCCAAAATTCCCAAAATTTCTTCAAAAATCCCCCAAAATTCTTCAAAATTCCCCAAATATCTCCCCCAAAATTGTCCCCAAATCCCCCCAAAATCGACCAAAATTCTCCCGAATTTCCCCCCAAAAACAGCCCACAAAAATTCCCAAAATTTCCTCAAAAATTCCCCAAATTTTACCAAAATCAAAAAAAATTCCCAAAATTTTGTCAAAAATCCCCCAAATTCCCCAAAATTTTCAAAATTTTTTTCAAAAATTATCCAAATTCTCCGAAATTTCACCAAAATCTAAAAAAAATCCCAAAATTTCTACAAAAATTGCAAAAATTCCCCCAAATTTCTCAAAATTTCCTTCCCAAATTTCTCAAAATTTCCCTTCCAAATCACCCAAAATTTCCCTCCCAAATCACCCAGAATTTCTCACGACATGACCCAAAATGGTCCAAAAATTCCCAGGATTTCACCATTCCTTCTCCAAATTCCTCCGAATCCCCCGAATTTCCCCCTAAAATTCCCAAATTTTCCCAAAATTCCCCCAAATAACCCCGAAATTTCCGGAAAAAAACCGCCAAATTTCCCCCAAAAAGTCCCAATTTTTTTCCCTAATTCCTCCCAAAATCCCCCAAAATTTCCCCCCAAATCCCCTGAATTTTCCCAAAATCCCCAAAATTCCCCCAATTTTTTCCAAATTACCTGAAATTTCCCCCAAATTCTCCCAAATTGCCCAAAAAATTCCCCCAAATTTGCCCCAAAATGACCCCAAATCCTCAAAATTCTCCCAAAATTCCTTCAAAACTCCTCAAAATTCCCCCAAATTTTCCCAAAATCCGCCAAATTCTCTCCCCGCAGAGCGCCCACTGGTGGCCCTCGAGGTCAGAAAGTTTTGGGGGAAAAACCCCGAAATTTGGGGAAATTTGGAGTGAAAATTTGAGAATTTGGGGGAAATTTGGGATTTTCGGGGTCGTTTTTAGGGGAATTCTGGGGGGGAAAATGGAGGATTTGGGAAATCTGGGAGAAAATTTTGGGGAAATTTTGGGAGATTTGGGGTGAAAATTGGGAATTTGGGGATTTTGGGGGGAATTTTTAGGGGATTTTGCGGGAAAATCGGGAAAATTTTGGGATTTTTTGATGGTTTGGGGTCGTTTTTAGGGGGATTTTTGGGGAAAATTTGGGGGAAAAGCCCCAAAATTTGGGAAAATTGGGAAAAAAATTGGGAACATTTGGGGGGATTTGAAAGATTTGTGAATTTTTGTGGAAAATTTTGGGGAATTTTGGGGGAATTTTTTGAGGATTCTGTGGGAAACTTTCGGAATATTAAAAAAAACTGGGAAAAATTGGGAAAAATGGGGAAAAACTGGGGAAAATGGGGAAAAATTGGGAAAAATTGGGGAAAATGGGGAAAAATTGGGAAAAATTGGGAAATTTTGGGAATTCTGGGGGAAAATTTTGGGAATTTTTTCGAGGAAAAAAACTTGAATTTTTTGGGGGGGGAAATTTGGAGTTTTTGGGAAATTTAGGGATTTTTGTGGGAATTTTGAGGGATCCCCCCTCTGCCCCATAGATCCCGAATCCCAAACCCCGCCCCACAGATCCCATCCCCGCCCCACAGATGGCTCCTGCCCCACAGATTGTCCCGCCCCCGTCTCTGCCCCACAGGAGCCGCTGGAGCCGCCCCACAGGATCCGGCGCCCCCCGAGTGACCTCCTGAGCAACCCCTGCCACGGTGAGCCCCACGGCTGAGCCCTGACCCACGGATCTGTGACCCACGGCTGAGCCCTGACCCACAGAGCCCTGACCCACAGAGCCCTGACCCACGGATCTGTGACCCACGGCTGAGCCCTGACCCACGGATCTGTGACCCACGGCTGAGCCTGGACCCAAAGAGCCCTGACCCACAGAGCTCTGATCCACAGATCCGTGACCCACGGCTGAGCCCTGACCCACAGATCCCTGCCCCACAGAGCCCTGACCCACAGATCTCTGCCCCACAGATCCCTGCCCCACAGATCCCTGCCTTGCCAGGGGCCGGGGCTCAGGCCTTGCCCTTTTGGATTCATGGAACACATCCAGGTTTGCTCAGCACCAGAGACACCTTTGCCTTGTCTGTCCCCACCTGTCATCAGTGCCTGCAGTGATGGAACCTGGGGACACTTTCTCCATTGGGTCTCTCTGTGTGTCCCATTAAAACTGCAAAAAACTTCAGTGTTTTAATTTACCTTTGAGTTCTTGAGAAGTTTTTGGAACACTCTTTCAGGGACAGAGTTGAATGGAAACACCAAATCCACGGGAGGGTCATTCAAGTCCTTGGGCTGTTTCTGTGCTGCTGAGCTGGGCCGGGCTCCTGGCACAGAGGCAGCTCCTTGCAACAAAGGAAACTTTTAGAAAGACATTTCCCCTGAGGAGAAATCCTCCTTCAGATGGGTCACCTGTATTATTTGAAATGTAGACTCAGAGTGAAAGTTTACAGTGGCATAACAACTTTTTCTGTTCCTTTCTCATTAATTGTTAACCCTCTCCTTTTTGGTTTGTTTTGGTTAATTTTGCTTTTAACAGTAGAGAACATCATTCTTACATGGAATATTAGGTTTTGCACTTAGGCTAATTGATATCTACGCCTATAGAACCCATACCTATGGAATATTAAGTTTTAAATACAATACGTATGTTTCATAAGTAAATAAACACGTTGAAGTGAACAAGTGTCCCCCAGCCCCTCCAGGATCCCCAACTGTTCCCTCAGCGCCTATTCGCCCGCCCCCAAAGCGTCCCCGGATCCCTTGAACGCTCCGACCCCACAGATTCCCCTTAGAGCGACTTCAGGGAATTCATCTCCAATCATCCCCCCTGGCCTCGGAGCCCCTCGGAACACGGTTCTGCGCCTAAAAACTCCTGCCCCGCCCCGCGCCCTAGAGAGCTCGGTGACAGCTCCCCAAGCTCCCCGCAAGTGCTCCCGAGCCGTACACGTTCCCCCCGAGGACCTCAAATCGCGGCTCGGACACAAAAGTGTCCCCAAAGCGCCTTCCCGGAGCCCCAGACGCCCCGTTCGAGCCACTTCCGGGACTACAGCTCCCAGCATGCTCCGCGGCGCACTTGGAGCGCTACTCCAGCCGTGACTCCATCTCCCATCATGCCCCGCGCCCCGCCGACAGCCGTTGGAGCTGCGCCTCCACCTCCCGTGATGCTCCGCGGCGCCGTTCAACCCTGTTCTACCCGCGCCTACAACTCCCATCATCCCCCGCGCCCCAGAGAGTCCCCTCAGAGCCCCCCAGGTGCCCGCCCGGACCCCGAAGGGCCCCGGATTCCCCTCCCTGACCTCCAAGTGCCCCCCTGGACCCCGAATTGTCCGACAGAATCCCTAAGTGCCCCTCCAAGTGTCCACCCGCTTCCCAAATGTGTCCTCCAGACCCTCAAGTTCTCTCCAAATTCCCTGCCCCAAATGTGCCCCAGAAATGGCTCCATGAACCCCAAAGTTGCCCCTTTTACCCTGTCTGAGAAAATGCTAAAGAAGATGACAAAAGGACTAAAAACAGAGCAAATCAGCATGAAGAAGAAGAAATCAATAGCCAGTAGTGGTCAATCAATTCATGAAGGGAAGTGTGTTACTTAGAACCAATGACCAATAGCTTTTTTCGTTCCTAAAAATATATTGATTTTTTAATGTCAATATAAAAATTAGCTAATAAAATATAGAAAAATGTTATTATAAAACTGAAAAATAAATTTCTAATTTTATTATTTACATAAGTTTGTTTTTATAAAAAAATGCTGAATTTTCTTTGATGTTTTGGGAGCGCAGTCCAAGGTGGGTGATGTCACACGTGGTGAGGTTGGGTGAGAAGCAGGTTGTCCAAACAGGGTCAGCCTGCAAGGGGCTCATTCTTCGCTGTGCTCAGAACTCCTAAGGAGACATTCCGCACCAAGATCACCTAAAGAACGCTTCAGTCAACTCTTCAATGAAATGAAAAATAAAAAAAATACTCCTGCAATTAAAAAACCAAAAATCACCAGGTGCGCTTTGATATCTTCCTCCTTAAGAGAATTCCGAACTGATTCCAAGCAGCTGCACAAGCCATGGAGACTTGAAGACAACTGAAGGAAGATCAAGAGCTCCACAGGGATTTCGGTGGTTTTTTATCAGGTGGATTCGGGGCTGAGTCCAGGAGCCCCGAGGAACAGACCCCTGAGGAACACCACTGGTGACCGGCTGCCAGCTGGATGCAGCGCCATTCCCCACCACCCTCTGCCTTTGCCTCCCCAGCAAAGAGTGCTCCTGTCCAAGCCGTGGGCTGCCGGCTTTTCCAGGAGTGTGCTGTGGGAGACAGTGTCAAAGGCCTTGCTGAAGTCCCAACAGACAACATCCAAAGCCTCTCCCACATCCACCACGCAGGTCACCTGTTCATAGAAGAGGCAGGTTGGTCAAACAACACCTGCCCCTCCTAAACCCGTGCTGGCTGGCTCTGATCCCCGGGCCGTCCTGTAGGTGCTGCATGATGACACTCAATATAAACTGCTCCGTGACCTTACCGGGTACTGAGGTCAGGCTAACTGGCCTCTAATTACCAGTTCCTCCTTCCCACCCTTTGTGTGAATGGCTGTCACACTGGCCAGTTTCCGGTCCTCCAGATCCTCACCAGTGAGCCAGGACTGTTGGTAAATGATGGAGAGCGGCTTCACAAGCTCATCTGCCAGCTCCCTCATCACCCTGTGGTGGATCCCACTTGGGCCCACAGATCTGTGAACATCCATTTGGCTCAGCAGTTCTCTGGCTGCCTCCTCCTGGATAACAGGGGCACCATTCTATTCCCTGACACCATCTACCAGCCCAGGAGGGCAGCTGTCCTGAGGACAAGCCATATTCCCACTAAAGACTGAGGCAAAGAAGGCGTTAAGCACTTCTGCCATCTCCTCATCTGCAGTTCCTAAGTTCCCTCCCACATCCAGCAGAGAACAAAGGTCGGTTTTCAGCCTTCCTTTTGTCGTTAATATATTTGTAAAACCATTTTTTATCTTCCTTCACAAACTTGCTGCCGTTGGTAGGACACTTAGTGACAGAAGCTGCAGCTGGTTCTCCAGGAAGGGTTCTTGGAAAGAGCAGACAGGACTGTGGAGAAGATTCTGGGAAAGCTGAAACAGCTTTTAAAAAATGAAACAAAAATGGAAAGAACCAATCCAAGATGGTTTTCTCTATTTATTTCTATGCTCCCCTTTTCCATTTTGCACTACTTCTCCATCCCATTAACTACAAATGGATCTCACCTCTAAGATCCATGACTTGGCAAGTTTTGGACGCTGTGAAATACCATGAGCTACACACAATTTGCCTACCCCCGTTTCTCTTGGAAAGCAATGCTGGAGACGCAAGTGCAGTGCTTGGGCCAGGTACGAATTCTGCATTCAAGGAATGTTCTCTGACAGTGTGTGACCCTCAGCAGGGACAATGCACAGCAGCAGCCAAGGGGATTGCTCTGCCACAGTGCAGGAGTCAAGGCTCTGGGTCTTGGCTCAACAGGGCAAAGTTCCCGTGTTTGGAAGGCTCAGGGGCTGCCCCCGGGGCGCACGGGGCTCGGCGTGGGGCTGAGCGGGCGACGGACAAACGGCCCCGGGGAAAAACGGCCCCGGGGCTTCAGTTGCAGCGGCAGCAGCGGCAGCAGCGGCAGCAGCAGCAGCAGCAAAAAAAAAAGCTCCTCTTGCGACTCCCTCCTGCTTCTCCTCTCCCTCTCCTGCAGTCCCACACCCGCTCCCAGTCTCCCTGTCCCGGTGTCCCCCTCCTCTCCCAGTGTCCCTCTCCCCTGCAGGGCCGGGCCATGCCCCCGGCCCGCCCCCGGCCCCGGGCGGGGCTGCCCCGTCCCCGCCCCCGGGCCTCCCACCGCGCTCTCGCCTCCGCCCGCCTCTGGCTGTCCTGGCGATGGCGGTGCTGGGCGGGGATCGGTGCCTGGGCCAGGGACAGTATCGCCGCGCTTTGCCTCCGCCTGTTCCGAGCCCGGCCCCGGCCCCTCCCGGGCCCCGCGGACACACGCGGCGCGGCCGCTCCCGCCGCCTGCGCTGCGCCTTCCCCGGCCCGAGCTCCGCCGCTGGCCGGCGCGGCCGCCGGCCCCGAGCCGCCAGTGTCGCCTTCCCAGGAGCGAACGCCTGGGGATGCCCGGCCTGGGGTGGTTGAGGGGCGCTCAGGGGCCGTTCCTGGCCCCAGGCCGAGCGCTGACAGCCGCGTCTCTCCGGCAGGGAAGGCGCAGCAGGGCCTCCAGGAGCAGTACCGGCTGGGTTCGCTGCTGGGGCGCGGCGGCTTCGGAACTGTCTTCGCGGCGACGCGGCTTTCGGATGGCGCCCCGGTGAGCGGCGGGCGCAGGAGGAGGGGGTGCAGGAGGAGGAGGAGAAGGGCGGAGGAGGAGGAAGAGGATGGGGCTGGGCAGGGTGGGCGGTGAGCTCAGCCCGCTGCTCCCCTTGCCTTGCAGGTGGCCATCAAAAGGGTGCCACGGAACCGCGTCCGGCACTGGGGAGAGCTGGTGAGTGAGCGGGGGCCAGCGGGAGAAGCCGGGGCGTGCCGGGCGGGGACGAGCCGAGGCCTGGCAGGGTGGAATCCGCCAGGACGCCTCGAGGGAGAGCGGGCGTGCGGCCACTGGAGGGTGCAGAACATCCCGGGCAGGGTGAGCGCTTCCCCACCCCTGGCACGGCCTCAGCCCCACTGACGGCATCGTGGTCCTCCCACAGCCCAACGGCACCAGCGCACCGCTGGAGATCGTGCTGCTGGACAGGGTCTCCACTGGCTTCCCTGGTGTGGTCCAGCTGCTGGAGTGGGTGGAGCTCTCCAACAACATCGTGATGGTGCTGGAGCGCCCGGAGCGGTGTCAGGACCTCCAGCATTTCATTCGGGCACGGAGGTTCCTGTCCGAGGAGGTGGCGCGGGAGCTGTTCCGCCAGGTCCTGGAAGCCGTGCGGCACTGCACCAGCTGCGGGGTCCTGCACAGGGACATCAAACCCCAGAACATCTTGGTTGACCTGGCTACCGGGCAGGCCAAATTGATTGACTTTGGCTGTGGCACCTACCTGCAAAAGACAGCATACACTCAATTTGCAGGTGAGCCCACGCAGGAGTGTGCTCCCGGTCCCAGCATCTCATGGCCCAGCCTGGGTGTGGCAGCAGGGACTCTCCCTTTTGCTGCCAGACACGGCACTGAGTCTTCAGCCAAGTGGCTTTTGAGCAAGGGTGCGTGGGGGGCCAGCTTCCAGCCCTGCTGGCAGCCTTTGCCAGCCACTCTGCCCAGGACTGGCGCTGGGGTTGGGGCAGGCAGCTCGACAAAAACACCTGTGGGTGAGAGTAGCAGAGAAGCAGGGGCTAGAAGCAGTGCAGCAGCCAGTTTGGTGTGCAGGCAAGAATGGGCTTGGGCTGCTCTGCCTGCCTTATTTGCCCTGGATTCATAATGTTTTTTGGGGCAATGCAGGCAGGGAGGATGAGGGCATGGTTTTTCCCTGGCGCCGAGTGGGGTTTTCCTTTGGATGTCATGGCCAGGCCTTGCCACGGCTTCCGCTGCCCCCTTCTGACACTAGTAGCTTTTTTTCCAACCCTGAGTTTGTAAACAAGTCACTGGTGCTGGTGAGAGAGCAGCAGGTCACCCCCCGTGCCACTGGTGCAGCCCCCGCATGCCCAGGGATGCTGGGGCCAGGCTCTGGGAGCAGCAGCATCCCCCTGATGAACTCCATCTGTATTCCATAGGAACACCATCCTACAGCCCCCCGGAATGGACCCACTGTGGCTGGTACTATGGCGAGCCAGCTACCATCTGGTCCCTAGGCATCCTGCTGCACCAGATGGTCTGTGGAAGACACCCTTTCAGGAGGGGTCAGAAGATCAGCTGGGACCATCAGCTCTCCCTGCCACAACGGCTCTCTCAAGGTGGATGCTCATCTCTGGGCACAGGGGGAATACCAGTGCTGGGAAACAGCAGTTGGCTTGTGAGCATCCTGCTCTGGCAGCTGCTGAGGAGGTGGCACATGTCCTGCTCTCCTGATCTCCTCCAAAACAGGGAATTGGTGGGAAAGTTTAGGCCCAGCTCTGAGCACATGCAGCATGGCCTGGGCATGGGAATAGTGGGACAGGAGCTTTCTCCAGCTGACTGGCGGCTTCTGGTTTCTCTCCCCAGATTGCCAAGATCTGATCAGGTGGTGTTTATCAGTGCACTCCTTGGACAGGCCCTCATTAGAAGACCTGTTCTGTGATCCTTGGATGCAGGATACTCATCTGCCATAGAAGAAGGGAGAGAGCCACAGGCACACTTTGATGCAGGGCCCTGGTAAGTTCCAGCTGCACACATGCCTTGGCGATCAGAAGCAGAGCAAGCCAGACTTTTTGTCCTGCCTGTGTCACTGCACAGGGCTCATGGGATGGGCACAGGCAGCCCTCGTGCTGGAGCCGAGCTGCTCTGCCCAGCACTGGTGGCTGCCATCCAGGCTGGTTTTGCTTGTCCTGGTTCACTGACAGCTGGGGCCCTGGGCAGAGCCCTGAGAGCCTGGTCTCACCCCCAGGGAACGAGAAGGAGCCCCTGGAGAAGCTGGACAAGGTGGGGCTGCTGCTGCTGGAGACAGCGAGGACAACATCAAGGATGAAAACCTCTTCTGGGACCTTGCCACCACAAAGGTGAAGATGATTGACTTCGATTCTGGCACCTTCTTCAAAGCCAGGCTCCACAGCCAATTTGCAGATGAGTCCACGAACAGGGGGATGCTCCCAGATTTGGGCATTGCACGGCCTGTCCAGGAACCACAGGTTCCTCCCTTTGCTGGGGCAGGTCCAACTGATTGTTCAGTGGGCTGCCAAGCTGCTTTTTGGCAGGGCTGGGGGCACAGGCTGGGGTGGTTACGAAATGGGAGTTGGCTCCTGGCCCTGCCAACAGCCCCCACCACCCACCGTGCCCTGGGCTGGGACTGGGGCAGCCAGCCCGACACAAACAAACCCCCAAGGTGGGAGCAGAGGTGGGACTCCAGAGCCTGTCTATGGGCTGCTTTGCTTGGCAGGCAAGGAAGGGCGTGGGCTGCTCCACTGCCCTTGTTTGCTTTGGGATCACCATTATTTTGGGGAGCAGTGCAGGGGGGAAGAGTGAAAGCATGGGCTTCCCTCACTGGTGGGTGGGTTTTTCCCAAGCATGTCAGAATTGGCCCTTCCTCAAGCCCCTGACAGAGATCACATCTTTTACCTTTTCCCTTGTTTCCCCTTATTGTCTGTTAATTGGTTGTTTGTTTTTCTAAAGGAAGTGTTCTAGGTGGTGTCCAGTTTGGATTGGGAAGTGCTTGGGACCAGCTGTGGCGTGGATGGGCCGCGCCCTTGGAGAAGGCTGAGGACGTGGTTTGGGAGCAGCTTTTCTTCCAGCGGCGGATGGCGTGAGGTGGGTCCCCGTCTTCTTGGCACGGGTGGGGTAAGAGCTTTTGGGAGATGGCAGCCAGCACAGGAGCATCTTGCTCTGGGCAGCTGCTGAGGGCTGGATGCGCCGTGGCTGGCTGCAGGCTGGGCACACGTCCTGCCAGCAGTGATGGGCAGCTTTGGGCCCAGCCCTGAGCACGGCCAGCGTGGCCTGGGCACCGCGGGCGGCTGGGACAAGGGCACAGGAGCCTTCAGCTGACGGGCGGTTTCTGGTTTCTGTCCTTGCAGCCGGGCTCTGCGGGTGCTGAGGCTGCTCTGGGCTCTGCCAGGGCTCTGCTGGGCTCAGCACCGGGCCGGGATCAGCCAAAGAAGAAACGGTGTGCCCTGCAGCAGAGACTTGCCTTGAGCATTTTGGCAATGCGGCTCAAGTTTGCAGAGTGTACATCTCCAAGAGAAAACATGATACCGCCCAAAAAATAAACTTCTTCAATACCTTCTGAAATGAAATCAATCTGGGATGGCCCCAAATGACATTTTTAAGCTTGCTCAAGCTGTAGCTCAGCTCTTCTCTGAACGGTTCTGTCCTCCACCTGCCTTTTCCTTCACAATGCTCTCTATTTTTCCCCAGTGAGTTCCCAGCCCATGCCAGTCTCCGTCACACTGTTGCCTTCCTTGGTGCCCCTCAGCATGAGGAAGACTGAGTCCCAGGCTTAGGGACTGTCACTGGCTGAAGAGTAGCAATGTCTCAGAGGCCCAGAGACATTTTAGTGTCATTCAGAGCTGCTCTCCAGCCCTCAGCTCTCCTCACTGCTGAGTTCCCACTCCCTTTTTGTCGTCCTTCCAGCAGGATGACCAAGGGGCTCTTGGATGTCTCTGTATCCATGCACAGAAGGCGCTGTCTGCGCCAGGGTTTCCATAATGTCTTTGTACCCATGGGTATGGAATGAACACAGAGAGGGAAAGTGTCAGGCACGGTGCTTGTGCACTCCTTCCTTTCTATACAAGACACATCCATGCACACCTCACATACAGATGTATTAAAAGGATAGGGATGGATAGAGATTTTCCACAGAGCTCTAACTTTGGCTCACCTGTAAGCCGGAAGCCAGGGGATTTTTTCCCAGCTTTGTGTGAGTAGGTGTCTAAGAGCTGAGGAGAGCAGCATTTAGAAGCAGTTTCAGGATTTCTAGGCAGGAAATGGAGCTGACAACCATCAGTGTAACTCGCTGTATTCATCGGGATGGGCTGCTGGTTCTTTAGGAATATGGCACAATGGAGAGACAAGACTTGGAACAATCCCAGCTCTCTGTGGATTTGTGCAAAGGGAGAGCAGCAGGAAAACTTTGTGTCTGCTTTGGGGGACACAAGGTCCACGGAGCTGGGGTGGCAGAGGGAAACGCGGGCTGGTGGCAGGTGAAGTCCTGTTTCATGACATCCCAGAGTGGCACAGGACAAAGCTAAAAGCACCCACCACCCCACTGATGAAATCCTTGGGCTGCTACACATAGTATAGGAAAAACTGCTGTCACACAATCCATTGGGATTTAAAACTTTCATTTGCAACACTTTTGCTCCAAGTTTCAAACAGCCAAATTTTTACACTCAAGATGCAGTCGTGCACAATCCATCTTTCAATTTCCTATTGCTTTAAGTTTAAATTTACTTAATATTAGAAAATAATTCCAAAATCTGCAAAAGAATGCAGCTGTTGAATCCTTGCCACGAGCACATTTACAAAGCAACTGACTTCTCATTTCAAAACATCACTTACACCTTTTCATCCACAGTTATGGAAGACTTTTAACTACACGGTTTTGGGACAGTTTTCATCTTTTGTATTTTTTCCGGTTTTCTCTTTTCTCTTTTTTTTCTTCCTTTTTTTTTTTTTAAACAGAAAACACATCCTAAAGAATGTGTTTCCTTTGCTCCCTGTTCCTTTATGGAGCAGCTCCCTTCCCGCTGGCCCTGCAGGGCTGAGGCTTTTCCCCGTTGCTGGGCACAGACTGATGGAGCAGCGCTGCTGAACACGGGGACACGCAGAGGGAGCAGGAGCAGCTGCCTGTGTCCACCTGCAGCTCCAAGGCCCAAACTCTGAGCAGACAGGGCTGGAAGAGACTGGCAGGCTCCCTGTTTGCTGTGCTGCCCCACTTGTGCCCGGCCCAGCTCTGCGGGAGGCAGAGGGAGAACAAGGGGCAGCTCCGGCCAGCCCCCAGCCCAGGGACCCCTCCGGCCCCGGGCCTCGGGGCACTGTCAGCACCCGCTGCTCCGGCCACGGCTTCTGCTGGCCCTGACGGCGACAACCAAACTGTGCCTGATCCCCAGGGAGCAGCAGCAGGGCCTGGATCCGATCCCTCAGTCGGGGGCAGGGCTGGACAAACGACCCCCACAGCAGCAGCAGCAGCAGCAGCAGCACATGGAGCTGGCTTTGAGCACAGCCCCCGCCACTGTTCCCTCCCGTGGGCAGTGGTGTCACAGCAGCCTGAGGCACCCGGGAGCCCTCAGGGCCCGCAGGGACTTGAGATGGCAGCCCTGGGCTCCTGGGGGTTGTGCAAGGAACAGAGGTGAGGACTCCCTCTCCACGTGGAGCTTCCAGATGGAAAAGGCTGCTGTGAGCAGGCAGCTGCAAGGGCAGAGGAAGGAGGGTCTCGACCCCTGGATCTGTGCCACTTCCACAGTCCTGGGCAGCAGCCACCGAGCCCCGGGGGAACAGAGGGCACAGCAAGAGGGACAAAAGCAGGCAAGGTCAGAGACTGGAGAGAGCCGGACCTGGGAGCAGGAGCAGCTGCTTCATTGCACTCTTGGAGAAAGCTCTCGGCTGTTTCTAAGCGCTGAAAGGCGTGAAGGGCAGAGAGGAGGGGACACCAAACAATGCTCCTGTTTGCACACCCTCCCCTCTCAGTGTCCCAGAAGGAATTGGATGAACTGTATTCTTCTCTCTGAGTCGTCTCGTTCAGCGTGAGCAGCTTAGCACCAGGAGCTGATGGAGCTGAAGCCTTAGGCCACAAGAGCTGACCTAGAGGGAACTTTTTGACCAAAGTAATGCTGCTAACATGGACCTGACTGAATCCAGCAGATAAAACCATGGAAATATAGAATCCTTTCTGTTGGGAAAGACCTGGGAGCTCATCAAGTCCCAGTGTTAAGCCAGCAGTGTCAAGCCCAGCACTAAAGCCTGAAGTGCCAAGGCCTGGACAAGAGGCCTGACTGAGGCCTGAACAAGCGGCCCTGAGCCAAAGGTGACCTCTCGATGAACCTTCCAGCCAAAGGTTATCTTTGTATCTGCTCGTTAACAAAATACGCACCGTCATTAGCGTTGTAATAGATGCATCCTCTCCTCAGTGAAACATGTATTGACCTTTCTGTATTTAGAAGCCAGACAAGGCCATGAAGTCTGACATCTGGCCTTGTTCGGGGCTGTAGGGTCAAAGGCAACTCCCCTGGTTCCTCCTTGGGCCCTGGCCAGGCTTTGGGAGAAACCCAAGAGGAGGATGCAACCAGATGTTCCTGCACTAGGAGTGCTGCTGGCAGTGTGTTTATTCAGCACTATCAAAGCTGGGCCCTCTCCCAGCCAGGCTGGAGCCTCAGCTGTGGCTGGAGGCAGCTGCAGGAATTCCCAGTGTCCGGGAGAGGCTCTGCAGTCCTTGGCTGTGACAGCTTCCCCAGCTGCTGTGTGGGTGTGGGTGATGGGAAAGGCTGAGGGTAACTGGTGATGGATCTTTCTCAATCACTGCGGGCAATCCGTGGTAGTGACGGCTGGCTGCATTGCTGAGCTGCTCCTTCTGTGCTCCTTTGCTGCTTTGAACTGTAGTAAATTTCACTGATTCCTTCAGGTGGTGTCTGTGTCCTTGGTGCTGAGCCTGCCCACTGCGAAAACAAAATTGGCATAGCTTGG
This sequence comes from Chamaea fasciata, assembly GCF_029207755.1. Classification (NCBI taxonomy): domain Eukaryota; kingdom Metazoa; phylum Chordata; class Aves; order Passeriformes; family Sylviidae; genus Chamaea; species Chamaea fasciata. The sequence continues at coordinate 758,960 of NW_027094147.1, read as the reverse complement.
CCGGATCAGCACAAAATGACACTTTTTAAATCTAAAGGTGAGGAATCAGTCCTACCCGAAATTCCCGGATGGGAAGCCCTTCCCTAGAGTTCTCTGGCTCTGGAGTGGGCTGAGGTGGGAACAGATTTTTGACAGGGGCCACTGTATTAGAGGGTGTAAAGTACCCCACACTGGCTCTGAAATGGCTCACTACTCAGCCTGAGTGGGTACCACAGTGGTCTCTTGAAAAGGAGAGACTTAGATGCCCTAAAAACCCTGGTACAGGAACAACTGGCTCAAGGACACATAGAGCCATCTATGAGCCCTTGGAACACCCCAGTATTTGTTATAAAAAAGAAATCTGCTAAGTGGAGGTTACTCCATGACCTGAGAAAAACCAATTCCATGATGGAGAGAATGGGCACATTGCAGCCTGGTGTGCCATCGATGTCCCACAATGCTGCCTGCCTCCTGGGACATCCTGACTGTGGACTTAAAGGGCTGTTTTTTCACTATTCCATTACCCCCAGATGATACCCCAAAGTTTGCCTTGACCGTGCCTTCTATTAATAACGCTGCACCAGTGCAACGTTACCAATGGAAAGAACTTTCCCAAGGCGTGGGAAACAGCCCCACGATGTGTCAGTGGGGTGTTGCTCAGGTACTCTGATCAGTGAGAGAACAGTTGCCAGGGGCATACTGTTACCATGGCCTGGATGACATTTTGATTGCACCCCAAACCAGAAAAGAACTCTCACTGATTCAGCCAAGCCTGTTGCAAGCGTTCAAACCACTTGGGCTGCAAGTAGCACCAGAGAAAGTGCAGCAGCAACCACCCTGGAAATATTTGGGACTCAAAATAATGAACCAGACCATACAGCCACAAACAATTCCGTTTCCAACCAAAATTCTAACTCTAAACGATGCACAAAAACTCTTGGGTACCATCAACTGGGTCAGACCTTACCTAGGACTGACTGACTCTCAACTAGCACCTTTATTTGACCTCCTAAAGGGTGACTCTGAATTAACTTCCCCCAGAAAATTAATCCTAGAGGCAAAAGCTGCTGTTGAAACAGCAGAGCAAGCTATCACCAACAGACAAGTCCACCGGATATGCCCAGAGGTGTGGATCACTGTGTTTATTCTCATTGTTAGTTTTCATCCTACTGGTGTTATTGGGCAGTGGAATCCACGCTGGCCTGATCCTTTGCACATTCCAGAATGAATGCTTCCACCTCATCAAGCAAAAAAGACGGCACCCACTGTCTTTGAACTAACTGCACAGTTAATTATCAAATGTTGTCGCAGGTGTTTACAGTTGAATGCTACGGATGCTTCAAAAGTTGTCTTGTCTCCGTGCCACAAGAGCAATTCTAATGGTGTTTTGCTAACAGTACAGCCTTGCAAAGTGCTTTGCAAGGACACTGGAATGCTTTGGGCACCTGCCCGACGTGTCTGTCCTACCTTACGTCCTGTCCAAGACCACCAGCAGCATTCTCCTGGTGGCCCCTCCACAGACGGTGTGGAGCCGTGTGTGGAACAGTGCTGGAAACAGCTTGTTCACCGACCTCGGGGAGAGCTGGGACTCTTAGAGTGACGGTGCATTTAAGGATTCTGTTTGTTTACAAACTGGTTTTCTGTTTACAAAGTGTTTTTTTCTGTTTACAAATTGTTTTTCTGTTAATTGTTAATCTTGTTCATTCTGTTAATTGGTTTTTCTCAGGGTTTTAAAAGTTGAACGTTTTCTTGTTTTAGTGTTAAGTTGTAGTTTGGAACCATAAGCAGTTAACCTGTAACATGCCAGCCCGGAAGATTGTGATCTCGCCTGACAGCTCCTGGGAGTGAGTGCTGCAGCTCCAGTGGTACATGGGGCACATCACTGGCTGAGCAGAATTAAGTTTGTCAAAACCTCCTTCAAATTAAACCCATGCTGTCTTGTGTTACCCTGTCTGCAAAAGGGCCCTTGCAAATGGGATAACGGAAAACAATCTGCATTTTAATAAAAGCAAAGGCAGGAGATGTAGCAGGGTCCAGCTGGTTCACAGCTGGGCATAATGAGTCTGATCATAACAGACCCAACTGGGCTGACCTGGCTTGTTCTAGAAGTCCCCGGGGGAACAAAGAGCTCAGCCAAGCCCAGCCAAGCCCTGGCTGCAGACATACCCCTGGCCAGAGATGTGGGCAGTGCAGAGATTCCCAACCAGTTGGCTTTCCAAGCCCGGGAAATTCAAACTCACCATAAAAGGGAGCTTGGAACAATAAATTGTGGCTGTTGGTCAGAACTCAAGAAGATACTGTGTGGTGTGTCTGTCTCCAACCCACCATCCTCGTGTTACACTATGTCTAAATCTGTGTTTCTATCTATATCTCTATCTTTATATGTGAAACAATAATAATAATGTGCAGTAATGCTGACAATACTGATTTGCCACCTGTGGCTGCTCAGGGATGTGACACTAAATACCCTACAGAAAAGCATTGGCCACGACTCAAATGTCAGTGCTAAAGTTTGTGAGACTGCTTGCAAGGAATAAAGGAGGAAGGGATGAAATTGGCGATTTTTATGGGGTTTGCTGATACTGTGGTGTGGAATGCTTTGTCTGTTACTGTGAAAATACAGTGATTTGGACTGCTGGTGTTTTCATGTACCAGACTATTCACAAGCTGCAGGATCATCAAACAGACAAAGGGGCAGTTGAAGGAGCAGGTGAAAAAATGAGGAGATGGGAACCTGTCCTGATGGAGAACCCATCCCACAGATGTTCTCCATACCCTTAACAATGGACCCAGTGGGGAAATGGAAACCCCTGGATGTGCACAGCTGCGCCCAGTTTGCGAATACAACCGTGCACAGTGAGACTTTGACTGCTGGGGAAATTGTTCTGGGTGTGATGGCCCCTGACAGGGCCACCCCAGAGGCTGCAGGGCTGGACCTTCATGCATTAGAATTAATTAGGACAAATCAGAAGCAAATGAGAGTTATCAATACAGGAATAGGAACTCAGATTTCTCCAGGACACTGGAGGTTTGAGAACTGCTCACTGGAGCTTGGCCTTGAAAAGCGTTGATGTCATGGGAGAAGGAATTGATGCAGATTGTCAAGGAGAAATCAAAGTCATCCTTTGAAACAATAGTGAACAGAGTGGATTATTTAAGCCTATGGCGTGGCAGCAATTACTGATATTGCAGTTTGAAAAACAGTTGTGAAGAGAGGAGATCCACAGTGTCACTGCGGTCCCCTGGCTCCACAAGGCCCTGCAGGCTCCCAGGGCACCTTTGGTTCTATGGGGCCCGCAGGGTTTAGCTGTCGGGCAGGGTCAGCACCAAAGAGACACGCACCAACTTAAGGAAGCCCAACCCCACCGCGGGGGGACCCGCCTCCCGCCGGGGCTCTGCCGGCACCGCCACCGGGACCCCCCAAAAACACCTCCCGGGGACCCCCCATGTCCCCTTGAGGGGCATCTGCGCCTCAGCTCTGGAGCCCTGCGAGATCCAAACATCAAGCTGCCCGGCCCCGACAGAAAAAAGCCCCGGGAGCCATAAATATATTTTCTGTGAGCTCCAAACATCCCTCCCCACTTCAAAAAAACCGCCCAGGATATTTGGGGCGCGCTCCCCCTCCCCGGTCACCCGCAGGATACGGGGGCGATGGTCCCGGGGCGAAGGAGCTGCAGATCCAGAGAGCAGTGAAGTCACGCAGTGCCTCCTCTGCCGGCTCCAGCTCCTCCATCCCTCCTCTTCCTCCTCCTCTGTCCCTCCTCCTCCTCCTCCTCCTCCTCCGTCCGTGCGGCCGCGGGCCGGGAGCTCTCGGGTGAGCGGGGCCGGGCCGGGACACGGTGGGAAAGGGGTGGGTCACCCCCAAACCGAGCTGGGGGCAGCGGAGGTTTGGGGGAACAATGGGAAAGGGGTGAGAGGGGGGTATAGGGGGAGGTGGGACAGCGGGAAGGGAGTTCCCAGTCGGGGTCCCCCAGTAAACCCCAGGACTCCCAAGCCCTGTCCCAGCGCCCACAGTTCCCTCCACAGCCCCGGCTGAGTGGGGGGCTCAGCCCAGGACCCGTCATTGTCTGGGGCTCCCTCGAGTGCAGCAAATGGGAGAGTGCCCCCCAGGGTGGATTTTTGGGGGTCTCCCCACCATCACGGCTTTAAGAACCCCCGACAGTCAGGCGCCGCTTTAACTCCCCTTGACAGGGCGACACCACTCCCGTTGATTCCGGTAGTGGAGCCCCCATGGGGGGGTTGGGGGTCCCGGGAGGGTTTGGGGGTCCCGGGGGGGTCTGGGGCTACCTGGGTGATGCCGATGGTGGTGATGAGGACCCCGTGCCAAGTATAAACCTTCTCAAGGGGGCTTGGGGGCGTGTTGGGAGGTCCCATGGGAATTTTGATGTCCTGAGAGGGTTTAGGGGGTTCGTACGGGGCGTTTGCAATCTTGGGGAGTTTTTGGAGGGTCCCAGGGATGTTTTTGGGGTTCCAGGGGAGGTTGGGGTGTCACGGGGAGATTGGAGGTTCCCAGGGAGGAGCTGGGGGGTACCTGGGCAGGGCAGGTGACAGAGCTGGGACCCCGTGCCGGGTCCGAACCTTCTCACTGGGCAGCGTCAGCGTGTTCAGGGAGATCCTGGGGGACCCCGAGGGTCACCCCAATTCCCAGGGGACCCAAAATACTAAGGGCTCCCCTGAACTCCCTCACCCCTGGATCTGCTGCAGGCAGGGGCACACCAGCACTCGGCCCCTGCCCCCACAATCATGGGGGGGCTGTGGAAGAAACCAGGGGGGCACAGACAGGTCAGGGTGGAACCCCAGAGTCCTGGAGGAGGGGACATGGGGACAATCCCAGGAATCCCCGTGAGGGGCTTAGGGGGGACCCAGGAGGATTTGGGGGCGGACTGGTGGGGTCATGGGGGGATTTCCAGGAGTCTTGGGAGGGGGGGAAGAACAGGGTGAGCCCCCAGGATGGGTTTGGGCAGAACCGGATTGGAGCTTCCAGACGCTGAATCCGATGAGGAGAATGACCACGATGGCAGCGATGACGGACACAGCGACCACCAGGGTGAGATTCCTGCTGGATTCCGGCTCTGGGCAGCACGGAATGGTGAGGAGGGGCAGGGGAACCTCCATCCCACTGCGCCACATTCCCAAACTCCCAGTTACCACATTCCACATTCCCCGCCTCAGCCCAGGAGAAGATGCCGGGCTCCGGCATTCCGGGATGCTCCACCCGGCACCGGTGCTGCTCCCGCTCCTCCGGCAGCGCCTCGATCCTGGCCCGGGGAGGGAAGGCGCTGTCACTGTTGGGAATGATCCCGGATTTCATCCCCCTTCATCCAGCTGATCCCTGTGGTGCTGGGGTAACATCTGTACGTGTGGCAGGACAACATCGGGAAACAAAGGTTTACTTAACCGAAACAAAGAGGTGGACAAAGGTGGAAGGGGGAGATAACGCCGGTAAAAGACAAAGCTTGAGGCAGCTGCGTGCTTTTCTTTCTCCGGCGTTCGGGGAGACGCGTGTCTGCCGCTCCTCGAGGATCTCAGCCGCCGCAGAGCACGCCGAGCAGAGAACGGCTGTTGCTGACTGGAGGAGTTTCACTGTGGCCAAAGGGATCCAGTCCTGGGAAATCTACTATCACCAGTTCAGCCTGAATCCTGAGTTTTCCCGGCCACCTGCGGGAGCTGGTCCAGGCCCTGCCTCGCCTTCGGCTCCTTCGGCGCTGCTCCTCTTGCTGCAGTGTCACCCTGCACCCCCTGCGCTACCGGGACATCCTGCCCCTGCCTGCCGGGACACCCTGCCATCCCAGCGACCAGCCCGGGACTTTTCCACTGTTCCAGCTTGGTGCTCTGAGGATCCTGCAGGGACAGCGAAACCAAACTGCCCTGGGTTTTGTGAAACAAAGCCCTCGAGGTTCTTGGTACTGTTGTCGTTTGTCATTAATGCTGCAGTTGTTTGGTGGGGGGGGAGTATTTTGTGTTTGTTTGCTTTGTATTACATACTAGTAGAGAACTGCTATTCCTATTTCCCAAATCTTTGCCAAAGAGCCCCTGATTGTAATTTTACCTGGCAGATACCTGTCTTCCCAAACCAAGACAAGGAGGAAGGACAAATCTCACTCCCTCCGCTTCCAAGGAGTGTATATTGTGTGTTGTATACTCCCTTGGGGTGTTTGCCACCTTTCCTGAGGGTGAACTTGTAGGATTTGTTGCAAACTTATTCACAAGAAATGTTGTGTGTACCTATTAGAGTTTTAGAGTGAGTTAGGGATTTGGCAAGGGTGAATTGTTTAAGTTGAAAATAATTTTTGGGTGTAACAGATCAACCCCTGCATACTACAGATAAAAATACTTGCAAGAACCTTTCCCTTTTTCATTTATCATTATGCACACTGCTTCACTGGAAAAGGCCTCACAGGATGTGTTTGGAGAGGAGCCTGCTTTTCCATTAAACAACAAGGAATATTTTACTTTTGAAAGAAAGAGACAAAAACATGCCATTTTTTTTAATGGCACGTTCTTAGTTATCAGATTAACAACATTTTTGGAGGGGTATTCAAGCAAGTATTAAGCGTAAAACATACAAATAAACGTACTCTTACTTTCAGCAATCCTTTAAGAACTAGAGACTTCTCTTAAAGCAGGATCCCTTTCCTTCTGGGTGGATCACCTTTAGGTATTCCTCCAAACAAGCTGCAGCTGTCCCATGTGACACTGGCAGGGGCAGCTCTGGGCCGTGGTGCTTCCCCAGGAGTTTTTGGCGGCTGACTCTTGCTTAGGTAATTTAGTAATTGTGCTGCCACCTTCGGGATCCCCAAAAGGTCTGTCTCCCACATGCCTGCATGTTGCAAGACTATATTTCATTTCCATATGTTCCTCTTTTCTGTGCATGATTGGTCTTTGGACAGATAAAGGAGGGGTTTTAGCACCTGTTAATGAATTAATTAAATGGTGGATGTACTGATGTAATCTCTACAAAATGATTCTGTTAGATACTTTGGAGACTTCTGTTTTGCTTGTGTGATCTTTACTATTTGAGGGAAACTTTGAAACTCCTGATGGGCCTTGAGTGATTTTTACTTCTTGGACAGACCGTGCTTCTCTTGTCTTTCTACTTGTTGTCCCCTTAATTTTAGCCCCTAGAGGGCTAAACTTTACAGTTTCATTAAATAAATCATAAATGCTTCAGTTTATAAATAATATAGATGTTCATTGTATATTTTTATATAATTTAATTTTGTCCCCTACAGGGCTAAAATTTGGAGGGTGAGTGCTGCTCTTCAGGAAAACCTGGTGATGGAACAAATGAGGCGCAGCTGGCATCAGTCAAGGTTTCAGTTAGACAGAGTGGAAACTCTGCAGCTGGACCAAGTGCCTTCATCAGAGCAGCCAGTTCCAGAGCTCCTTCACTGTGGCACCTTCGGGCTTGGTGGTAGGAGAACCTGACACAGTGAGTGTAAAGCAATGACACCTGGGCTTGCAGAGTCTGGCTGAGTAAAATCTGGTCTAAGTTTTGTTGTTTTACAGAAGAAAAATGTTGTAGCTGATCTGTCAAACACAGTAGACTCAAAGTGAGGGCCTGGCAGTGACTCTGTAAGAAGAAATGGTTTATAAAACAGGGTAAAAAAGTGGGAGCTGGCTGCTGAAGATTGATAGCAGAGATTGTTTTTGGCTTGGTTGTCGCACTAGTGATTCCACGTGGTATATCTGGATGCTTTTCAGTTTAGATTGCTGTACAAGTATGAAGTTTGTCTTGCCCTCTCTTGGTTGGGCAGCTTTATGACCATGATACTCAGTAAATGATGAGCTTTCTTTAGGTTGATTTATACTGTTGGCTGGGGATTATTTGTGGGGTTTTTTTCTGCTTGAGGTCTCAACCATTAACAAACAAACGTGTGCTGGACTTTAGCTTTGTGCATAAACCTCCAAAGTGGAAAAAGGCATCTGATATTTCCTGTATTTCTGTTATAATGTAGCTATAAGTGGTACAGTTTTGGGGGTGAGTGACTCACTTCTTGAGGATTTTATTTTTAGAAGTTGGATTTGTCTTGGTTGATATTCCTTTCAGCATCTAGATTTTCTATTTGGCATATATTTTCCACGTTGACTTTAATGATCATAGTGTCAAAAAGTTAATATGCTGTTGTAGAAGCGAGAAATTTGCCTGAGTACTGGATTCCAGGGAGGAGAAATAGAAGAAAATAAGTAAATACTGTTGCAGTTTGTCTATTTAAAAGCTCTATTTAATATATTTTTTACCGTGTTGATTGCTGAGTTTAATCAGAGTCCGAATAGATTACGAACCTTCTCTCCAGTTTTAGGAAGCGGGGAGATGGCAATTTCAAGATTACCTCATCTTGTTGGCATGATTTCTTTCTAGGAAGTCTGAATGGTACATCAGAATCTACTTTGTTTTTCCAGAAGCATCAGTACTTCATGGTATTGTGGGAAAGTTCAAGTCATTACCGTGCCAACCCGTCACAGTTAATTTTTTGCAAAATGAATCCATACCAACACATGGTTTCAATCGATTTCTTATGCAGATTCTGCAGTAGCTGTGCAGATCTGTTGATTAGCTCAGCCTGTTGGAAGAGTGGGGTCTGCCCCATTTGTTGTCCTTGGGGACAGTCATGGCTGGGTTATTTCTGTGGGCCTCTCAGCTCACAAGGAAATGCCCTTCAGCTCTTACCCTGACTCAGATCAGCATGAGGAACATCATGACATAATAGTTATTTTTTTAAAAATGTTTTTCATGTATTTGTTAAGTTGTACTGGTGCTGCATAAATTCATTAGGAGTCTTTGTGGAGTGCTGAGCACGGTTGTGGTAAATGAGTTTTGCAGGTGTGGATTGGTGGAATTGCAGTTTGCCCTGCAGTGTGTTTTAGTCTCCTTTGTGAGTGTTTCCCCACCCCTCACCTGGCTGTAACATGTATAAGTGCCCAAGTGAGCAGTTATTTACCTGTGGCAAGTCTGTTGTACCTAAACTCAGGAAATTGTGCACCTCCTGGCCCTATTTACCTTGATCTTATTCCATAAAATCTTCATGCTGATAATCTGCGCAGCTCAGAGACACTGAAAGATGATCTGCAAAAAGAGGGAATACTTGCTCTGAACTCTATGGAGGCCCTCAGGAGTCATTCCGATTGATGTCTAGGGATTTCACAAGGATTGGACATGCTTGATCTTGAGCTTGTAATTAATTGTCAGAGTTGCTATCAGCTTTAGAAATGGGTTTCTACTAACTGGCCCAAAATAGCAATGTTGGGCTTTGAAACTGTTGCCGTTTATGTGTGAAATCAATTGCACCAAGAGCGTGTTGTTTTCATGAGTAACAAAAAGGATCCTGTTCTGTAATGTCATCCCATCTGTTAGAAAATGTTAGCACCTCTCATTTCACAAGGCTTTTTTTTTTGTACACGGCAAGGATGCCTTAAATTTAGTCACGTGCAGAAAGAAATCTGCACCTGGATACTCGTTGTAAAGGCACTAGATATGTGTGATTTCTCTGTATTTTAACACTTACTTGAATACAATAGATGAAGCTGGTCAGATGATGAAAGGGCTCTTTGGCTATTGAAAGTCCTCTTGCCACCTCATCTCTCCTACTGTCAGTGTATGCCTGATAGTTAATAATAGCTTGACACTGGTATAGTTTCAAGCTATTTTTTGCCCATTTCCCTCTTGGTTGCCATCAAAAGAACAGGTTCTATTAGGGGAGCCTTTCTTCCTGCAAGTAAATCGATGTTTAGTGAAGAGAAAATGCATGGCAGTGGTGGAAACTTAGCAGAGCTTCCTGCTCCTGCTGCACTGCTCATCATCCCATTTATCCATGGGGAAGGAGGGCAGTGTCTCTTTAGGATATCATGCCCTGACTCGGGGAGATTTACCTGGTGGTCCCACCCCAGAATGGTCCATAGGAAGCCTGGCAGGCTGCCAATTTCTTGCTTAGACCGAGGAATCTAAGGGACTAAAACCAGGAGAATATGTTCTGTCTGTGTTACATGATAGACATGAGCAACGTGTTATCACAGAGATGTGACAGGGACCTCGTTAGGCCCAGCAGATGTTTTAGTCCTGGCTCTCCTACTCTGAATGTGAGAGCTGGAAACATGCTGGCAGTGTAGTGCACATCCTCAGAGGACGGAAGGTAATTTGACAGCTCACTGTAACCCTCTTCAATAATGTTGACTCTTCTGGCATCGGTTTGTTGAGAATGTGGCTTCTCATGTGGAAAACCGAGACTTTTTGTAGTAAAAATAAGGATTTCTTTTCCTGATTTGTTTTTTTTTTTTTTTTCTGGCTTAGGTTAGAAGAGAGAAATATTTGAATGTAGCATTGACGTGTTTGATTTCTAAACTTTATTTGGAGACTTTGAAAAAGTGAAAATACGTAAGCATTATTGAAGGAATAAAGTGTTCTTGTTTGATGCATTCGACTGTTCTTTTCTTTCTGAGAATCTGTGTTTTTAGAGATACCAGGCAGTACTTTTTCCTTTAGCAGTACCAGAGTCCTGCTGTCTGTCTCAAGAGAAGCCAAAAAAGGTCAGATAAGAACTGTTTAGATAAGATAGGTGGCATTTCTGTCAGTTCTCAATAGCCGGTGAACCAGATGAGGAGCTGCACAAAACTGAAAACAAACAAGTAATGTTGCTCTGTCCCTGTCCCCCAAGTCCAAAAAATCCTCTCAATGCCCTCCAGCTGCTCTCTTAGTGAAGGGCATCTTTTCTCTTGAGTGCAAGTTTAGAAAATGTTTTGTTGTGCTGGTTATGTTAATTAAAGCGATGTTTGTTTTCCAAGACAGTGATTCAGAGGGCTGTCCTGCTCTGCATAATTACCTGTCACAGCAAAGAGAAAATATTAAGATGGGAAACTGAGATTGGTGTAAAATTCTGTCTTATCTGCAAGGTATATCAGCAGTGTGTTTGATAGAGCTTGATTGTATCCAAGATTCCAGGGGGCTCCTGGTGTCAGGTGAGAATCCTTCTTTATGGAAAGCACTTGCTCTTTTCCTGTTGATATTGGTGAGCCAAAGAAACTATTTTTTGCTGCTTCTTGTAGCAAACCGAGTGGGAAATGTGAGCTGTAACAGCGCTGCCTAAGCCTCTCTGGCAGCCTCATGCAGTAGCCTGCTTTTAATATTGGTTGGTAAGATGACAGCACTTTGCTGCCAGTCTGTGAGGTATCCATGTAAGGTGGGTTATCTTTGCTCAGGTGCCTGGAGACTTGTTCTTACAAGAGATACAAACAATGCATTTGAGAATTTGGCACATCTGGGACATTTCATCTTGCTCTTGGAGAAAAAGGTCAAATGCTCCACAGCCTGTTTCTCTTAAATAGCAGAAAATCCCAGCATGGATTGAAGGTTTGACCCCCATTAAAATACATCAGATCTAACATAGCTGTGTGGTTTTAGCTGTGTACATAAATACATAACTGCAGATGAATATTTAAGCACTCCTAGTGTAAATAGAAATACACAATGCACGTGCTAGGCATCCTCATGCATGCCTACAGCTGCAGAGAAAATGTACAGCAGGCAAAGGACTTTCGGATACAATGAAATGAATGGCTTTATCAAGATCTTAGTTCCTCATTAAAAATACTGAGAAGTAGAACTTGTATGAAAGACTAAAGCTGGGATTTCAAATTAATGTGTGTGGATAATCCAGATGAACTCAATTCTGAAACGTAAGAGTGTCTATGGAGATCTGTTGAACTGTGTTCATATATATCACTGTTTCTTCTTGTCCCAAGTTTTTTTTTTTTTTTTTTAATTTCGGTTTGCCATTGTGCAGTTTTAGGAAGGTTAATATTTAGTGCTCTTTAGAAGTCCTAAAGAAAACAATTGTTTTAATACAAGACATTTCTCCCATTGTTTTAAGAGGAAAAAATGATCTTGTGTCAATGGTATGGACTCTTATCCTCCTGCTTCAGTATTCAATTCTTTTGATTCTTCTAAATTTTCAGCATCACGTGCACATGAAATTGGTCTCTTTAGTGATAGATATTTTTTGAAGGTTTGCTCAATTGTGCTTTCAGATTTTTCATTCACCTTCTGGTGGCTTGACTGGGTCTGCATCCACAAGTGCATGAACTGAACTATCATTAGCAAGTGGTGGTTCAGTTTTTCCTCTTCTGCTCTTTGTGGCCTCTAAGTTTTTCTTGTCTGCTGTCTTTGCAAGCCAGTTTTTCTGCAGGGTCACTTTAAATCACTCGGTGTAACAAACCTGAGTATGACAAATGGGTGCATTAAGGAATGTGTCTTGCTTGTTGTGGCCATCAAAATAGGTTTCGCATGGTAGAAATTTGATAGTATATCTACAGTTCTCCAATCTTGCTTTTGCCAGTGTCCTTGAGTTCAGTTTTTTAACAGTCACAATGAGTTACTGACTAGCTGGCATTGGAAAAATTTGACTTTACCCTCAGGGGCCACTGTAGGCTTTGCTCTGGTAAATACTTGTCCAAACATCCCCATTATTTTTCTTCAAGACATAAAATGTGACACAGGGTGCTGTGCCTGTTATCTCCCACCTAGACTTGTTTGGTTGGTTTTTTTGGTTGGTTTTTTTTTTGTTTTCTTCTTTTCGTTTGAGAGAAACTTCAACCTTTTTATTCATTGACCTGGTGAATACTTTATCAATGTATTAAGGTCCTTTTATTAGTGTGGATTTTTTTTAAAGTTTAAAATAAAAGTCAGGGAAATATTCTAATTGTATGATTTATATGGTTGGTTCTACTCCAGAAGAAAGCTTAATTGTTGAAATATTTCTGAGTTCCTGTGTTCTGATTTCTTGAGTAGTCTGTGCTAAGTCTTGAGCAGAAGCTTGCAGAAGAGCTGCAGGATTGAAGGAGAGCAGAAGTGACACAAAGTAAAGTTCTCCTGGGAAATCTTATGGAGGTTAAGCAAGTGCAGCAGGATTTGAGCAATGCTGCTCAGTCCATTTGTTCATGTGTGGATGCCAGGGTGGAGGAGGCTGGAACTGGGAGCCAAGATCGCTTAGAGGTGTGTCTGTGAGAGAAGCCAACTGCAATCTGCTGGTTTCTGGTGACTTTAGAGGTCCCTGTCCAGTATTAGTCCTGTCTCGTACTGGAGCAAGCTATTGATCACTTGGCCAAAAATGTTGCTGCTTTAAAGAACTTCCCCAAACTTTAGGGAATAGTGGGACTGTCATTAAGAAAGAGATATAATTCCAAGCACTTTCTCTTAGTTTTAAATGCTGACTTCATGGGTTTTTTTTTTCCCTAAGAGTAGGAGAGCTTCATGTAAGTCTTGAAACTGCTGGTGGTTGATAGGCTTTTATTTATTTAATCAGGGCAGTGCATGTTACAGAACTGACAGCAAAGGGATCAGGACTGGAAATATTTTTTCTAGACATCAACATGCTGCTGTGCTGTTGGGAGAAAGTGGAGATTGCTTTGCCAGCACCATCTGGGAGCCTCTGCTTGGCTGTATGGTAGGCAGACCTTTTGTGAATCAGAGGAGAATTGCCTTTGGAATAAAGCCTCTTGGTGGCAGGTTTTTTTAATCTGCTGCACTGACAGAATTGCTCCATCTTGTCCTCTTAATGCAAGCATGTGTGCCAAATCTGCCTGAAGGGCTCTGTATCCAGGAGAGAAGGAAATGGTGATGCCTCTGAAAGGTGCTTGCCTTCTTTTGCGAGACCAAATAAACTTTTGGTGGCTTTGTGGGGCTGCAGCCAGCACCCTTGGGTTATATATTCTTCTTATATAAATGTAGTACACACTTTAAATTTATTGTTAGAGGAAAGAATAGAAATGTTGGCTCTAACTTGCAGAGGCAAACAGCATATGCTGTGTGTATAATTGTCATTCTGCCCAAAAGATGTGTTGAAAATGTGCACTTTTTTTGTGTGGCAGGCAAAAAATCCCCCCAACCAAACATTTGTTAATCTTTGTGCTTTTTGGGAACAGGTTACTCAGTTGTCCTTAATAGTTGTGATGAAATGACCAAGCAGATTGTGGGTAAAGACCCTTTTGGGTTGAGGTGGTTACACAATTAAATGAATAAAAGGTGATAGTTCTGCATTTCCAGTATGTCCAAAGCTTTTGTAGTAGAATTTTAATGAAATCCATAAGACAGTCTCGGCTGAATTAACAAAGCCAAAATTATGCATCACCAATACTTCTGTCCATTTAAGTATTATAGTAAATGTAAAAGGAAAGTCATCACTATCATTCAGAATGCTAGGAATAGAAATTGGACAATAACCTGGCTGGTGTAAGCATTTATAGTTCTAAAAGAGCGGAAATAAATTTAAATCCTATTACAGGTTTAATAACCAGGCAAATGTAGGGTAAAGGAAAACTTTGAAAGTTGTTATAAGTTGAGTTTTGTTGCGTCTTTTTAGTTCTTGAATATCTTTCAAAGAAAGTCAAATCTCAGAGCTCTGAGACCACCTGTAGCTATAAAGCCTTGAATCCTGTTTGCTGACTCCCAAATTCAAATCTCAAATTTGTGTGGACTGCCTGAAGCCACGAATGACACAGTGAGAGCACTCAGGCTCAAATACTGTCTGCTTTTCTCTAGCTCTAGGGGAAGATTAGGCAGCACTTCAAGTCATTTCTCTGGTTTCAGTCCTTCCACTCTTCTAAAATTCACTCTCCATGCAAGTTGGCCACTTTGTTAATGACTATATTGGAGTTCAGGCTGTCTTGTGGCAGTAATGAATGGTAGTATCTTCAGAGCATGAGCAATAAGTTTTTTTCCTAATCTTTTAAGTGTTTCAGAAAACATGTTGATTGGAATAAGCTCGTTGTCATCAGTGAGACAAGAGAGAGAATGGTGTGCTTGCAAAAGAAAACAGTGCTCAAATTTTGTACTGTTCAGTAGGTGTTTTCTGCAATTCCCTTCTTCCAAGTGGCCAAGGATCAGAAGAGAGGTCCTGACCTTGTGCAGTTTTGCAATTCATAGATGTCCAGCATGATTGAGGATTTTGGAATTAAATGGCTTGAGTTTGCTAAGTTGTAATTGAGCTGTTGGATTTCGTTCACAAAACATAGTCTGGTCAAACAACTGACCCGTATTTTGGTTGGTTATTTGATGTTCTGAAAAATAACCTGCCTTGTGAAATGCAAAATTGAGGTCAAACCTTTCATGCGCCTCATTCAAAGGAGCTTTTCACTCAAAATCACTTGAATTGAGCCATGTCTTGGTACTGTGGGGAGTTTGTCTAGAGCTAAGGATTATGGTTTATTGTCTTTGAAATCTATTTTTCTGTTAAATTCTCAATGAATACCCTCATCTGAAAGTAGATGTAGTGGTGGTATTTACCGTTAAATTCCTACTTCTTGCTCAAAAGGTCTGTCTGAACTTCTCTATCTGGTATTGACAAAGTTTGCCTTTTTGTCTGAAAAGATCCTTCATAGCATTTGATTAGGTATTGTCCCTACCCCATCCCAATATAAGCTTGCAAAAAAAGGAGGTCAGAGAGAGCTCTTAGGGATGTGTTTCTCCTCCCTTGGAGTACTACCGTGAGAACAGTCTTTCATGTTTGGCGTCATTACAAGGAGATCCTCTTTTGGGTAGGTTGTACAACGTGTAAAACCTTTCACTTGCAGGTATAATAACTATGGTAAGGAAAGAACAGTGAAAGGCAGCCCTGTTCAGTTCATGTCCTGGTCAGCACTGACAGTTGTGCTTCATGCAGATTCTCACTGGGCTGATGGGCTTTGGTACCAAAGCACTGGGTCTCTCATCCTTAAACTATTGATGGTGTGACTGAACTGCTCCCTGCTCTGGCTGTGCAGTTTGCTTTCTTGACAAATATCCCCTGCTCAGGAAAATGGGTACTTCTGAGGGAGCTGCTGCTGACAAAATAACTTCAGTTTCTTATCCTTTTGAAGTAAGGTTTCTTGAGAACCTCAAGGAAACAGTCTGTTTAACTTTTATCTCTTTGTACACAGTAATGTTTAGTGGAGAGAAGTATTTCAGCCAGATGCCCAAGTGGTAGTAGTAGTTTAGGCTGTAAATTCATAAAAGTCACACCAAACCATGTGCTCTGTGTTGGTAACATCAATACCCTTGCTGGTTTCTAAAAAGTATTTGTATTTCTGGATAAAGAAAGAGCTTCTATGAAAGTTGACTCAGCTGCTTTAGAAATCTTGTTTTGCTTCCTTTGGATTCACTGTATGTTTTAGAAGCTCTTAGGAAGGGACATGGTACAATCTGGTCACGCTCATAAATAATTTGTAAATATACTTCAGGCGTAGAAGCTGGAGAATCACTTCCCTCTTTGGAGAGTGCATCTGATTTTGTATCAGGAGGTGGAAATAATCTGATGAGTGTGTTACTTGTATGAAAAGGAAGTGTGCTGCCCTGTAGTGGAAAGATTGCTGTTCAAACATCTGAAGACCAGCCTTTCAACTGTTTGGAAAGTAAGATAAAGCAATTTTACAGAGATTTATGCACCTTGAGAAAAAGTAGATGTTGAAAAAGCACCATTAATATTCTATTACCTAGTAATCAGCAGTCATGAGGTAGAAAACCAATTTGTGATGCATTTTGTGGTCACAATTTTTGCAAATGAGCCTTTAGTAGCAGAGCTGGATATAAACCATTTCTGTCAGTGTCTTGGAATTGAGATTTGTGAAGTTTTATCTGTGGTGGGTTTTGTTACTGTTTTCTTACTTCCTCTGGCAACTTTTGTAAATTTGTGATACTCTAAAAGAAAGCACAGTTATCCCTATGTTTTCAAATGGACCAAGAGGCTTTTCGTTCATCTTTGAAAGGCTTATAGTAAAATGAATTTGATTGAATCTTTCAGGGTTTTTTTTTGTATGCACAATTCAGCAAAAAAAGTCTTGGTAATGAATTGCTATTTCTGATCCACAGGCTGTTTTTCTCCAGTCAGACAGTGGTTCAATATCTGCTTTAGATGTTTACAGATCAGTATATTAATGACACTCAACTGTGCATTTATTCTCACTGGAGCAGTGCCCATTCCTACAGAAATGCCAAGGAGAAACACCCAGCATAGAGCAAGCAAGACCAAATGTCAGTGGTCAGAAAGGGGGAACGCTTGAGAAAGTGCTTAAAGCTTTCTCTCCGGTCCCTTAAAGTGTGGGAGTGCCTTCCTGTCCTTTCCCAATTCCTTGGTGTTTCAGGCACTATTGAAATCACTGATTTGGGTTTCGTGGTGAGTGATGGATTTAAACCTCCTGCAAACTAAACCTAAATGTCAGTCTGGGATAATGCAGAGAACAAAGCAAGTGAATTGTGGGGACAGCCTCAAATTGCTGATGTCCGCCAACAGAACTAGTCAGAGGGAAAATGTTAATTACTTAAAAAATTTAGTAATTCTATAAGCATAAAGGAGAAGCTGTTTTCAGAAAGGATTAAGCCGGTCTTTGAGATAGGACAATTACTAGGATGCTCAACAAAACCAGCATTTGAAAGAATTGTTTGACGTAGCAATGGCACTTAGGGTGGAATGCAGTTTTCTCTCGTTCTGACAGTATACTGGATGTAGGAGGAACAGTGAAATTAAATGTGGAAAAATTTAAGTTAGTCACCTTAGCAAAAACAGTTTTCTGCACCCAAACAGAGGAATTTGTAATTCTGCATGGAATCCATGAGGGACTTTGCTCCCAGTACTTCCCCTTCTTAAAATGGGCGCAGATATCGGGTAATATGGGCGTTTTAAACACTGGCTGGGTAAATCATCACACTCTACACAGAGCAGCTCCTGTGCATCAGCTGCCTCATGGGAAGGGTCCCTGAGCAGCCACTGGCCTTTGTTCCTCACAGTTTGTGCTGTGGAGCTGCTGATGTGCAGATACACTTGTCTGGTTTTCTGTGAAATTCTTACAGATGTGGATCCTAGTGAGTTTGGATTACAAAAATAACTCGTTCCTTAAGCCATGTTGCAACTGATTTTAAACCTAACTGCTACCCTACATTGACATGTTTGTAAGGCAGCTGTATAGAGTACACTGAACAAGCAGAAAGGACATCCAAGTACAGAATTGCCGTTGTTATGCCCCATGTCATCCATGTTCACGTGCATAAACATAGTGTACAGCAGGTAATTTTCCATCTTGCTTTCCTATGGTCTGTAAAAATCTTACAGTTTCTGGTTGGGACTGAGACATTTGAAAGCATCCACGTGGTTAGTGGAAATGAACGGCAGCTTTAATGATTAAGCCACTCGGATACTTGCTGGCTGGCAAACTTACTAACATTTTATAACCAGTTTTAGTCCGCTCCTCTTTATGGGAGTTGGGAGGGAGAGTAAAATTCAGGTGTATATTTTTTAAGGACAAATAACTGATTAATAGGGAAGTTCAGTCAGGAACTTGAGAGAATTGCTCACCTACAGTTAAATTAGTTCAATGTGATGCGTAAAGCTTCATGTGCAGTGAACGTCTTCTACCAACACCAAACCAGGAGTGTTTTAGCTGGAGTATGAAACAGCTGAGTTACAATTATGTGCTGGTAAATTAGTGTCTCATCTTCAAAGAAAGAGCTTTTGTTAGTTATTTATTGGTAATACTTGGATGCTGTGCCACCCTGAAGTTGTGACACAATTTGGAAATCAATCCTTAGTGGACCTAGAGGTAGAACAGACTGCATGAGTTGTAGGACATGGCTGTGATTTCACTGAAGGGGGAGCAGTTTTTAGTGTAGCTTAACGACACCCGCAGTTCTTGGGTTTGGTGAAAATACACAGGTATAAACAAGCCCTTTTCGTAAGTAACTGCAAATTGCATAAATCTACATCTCCGAGTCTGCTGTATTGTCCTACCACTTGTAATTTTAGGCTTAAAATAACAAGTATTTGAGAAATGGATTTAGAAAAGTTGCCTTATCACTGAATTTATATTTTTTTTTTCTCAAAGCCTTTGACCTTTGGCATTGATATTTTATCACGGGGGAAGGTGTTTCCAGCAGGCAGTGCTGGTGTGGCTGTGCATGCGGGTGTGTGCACACAGCCTGGTGTGGACCCTTGTTTGTTCTGCAGGTGTCCTGTTAGCTTGGCTGTTTCCTTCTCCTTCAGCTGTAGGACAGGATTTTCTCATTGGCTTGTTCCCTCCTTAAACTGTCTTTCTCCCCCCTCTGAGGTGTTGCTGTGCTGCAGTCTCCTTGTGAGGTTTAACAGGCTGCAATTAGCCCAGACACAGGAGTCGGGGTTGTCTGGGGCAGCACGATTCCAGTGATGAAAAGGCATAATAATAATTCCCCCTCAGTTCACTTGCACTTGGTGCTGTTTGATCCTGCGACTCAATCAGGAGTGGACAACATAGCTGTATTTTCTGCTCACTTTGCCTGATAGTGACTGATCTGATTTCCCCCATGTCTGTAATTAATTTTCCCACAGAAGTATGCTTAGGTTTATGGCTTAGATAATAAGTGCTGGTGACTTGTGCTACTGTCTACATGTTTTAATCCTTTTCCACGTCTAGATGGACTAAACAAATGCATAGTTGTTGCATCTGCCCTGCTGTAATGATTACTGTGGTGAAGACTTTTTTTTTTTTGATTTTTATAAGCTGCTGTTTTATCTTGCAAGAAGTTACTGAATTACTCCTCCAGAAGGCTACTAAAGTAAGAGGTTTATGGCTTTTATTGTCCTTCTGTTATATCAACAGTTAATGGACAAGTAGGTACAAAGTACTGAAAAATTGGGTTCTACTGTAAAAATGGCATCAAACCCAGTCTTTCCTGGATACAATATTGAGGTGTATAGTCCTGTGTAAAAAAATCCCAAGCATTAAAACCTGAAGCAAAATCGCCCAAGTCACGAGTAGATATCGAAGATAGAAGGCAATTAATATTTGGGAGAGCCAGTGAATGCAGCACGATGAGCGTGACAAAATGTCCTGGGAGTTGGGTGTGTGTAAGAGCCAAATCTGTGCCATTGGTTTATACTCCGAGTTTTCTGGATGAACTGGAAAGAAAGGCAGTATTGTTGTTGGGACGTGTAAATTGCTGTATTATTTCATTTCTCTCCAAGGGAAAACTTGTCTCTTCAGGAATTTCCCAACCAGTATTTACAGCTGATTCTATCACTTCTGAGTAAAGTTACTTTTCCAATTGTCTTCTTAGTAAATCATTTTTAAAAAGTTGACTTTTTGCTAGAGTAGTTCAAAATGTAATGCTGTTTTGTGTGGTCCAAGATAGTTATGCTTGTTCTAGAAATTGTTTCATTTCCAAGGAAAACTTGCTGTAGGAGAATTTGAGTGAAATGATTATTTCAAGCTACTTGTCACAAGAGGAATTAGCTAGAGATTAACCTGTTGGAGCAGGACATTTTTTTCTCTCAACTTCCATTTAGACTTCAATTTTATTATCCCTTTTTTTGGCATGAGTTTGTTTTCTTGTGTGCTTGCAGATAATAGTGACATCTGACTTCTCTCAAGACGCTTAACCTGCTGTGTTAGAAGGAAAGAGAAATCTCTCCTGTTTCCATCAATCTTGTATGACTGATGAAGAAAAAGCAGTGGCTATGCTATATTAGGGGGATGTATTTTTGTTCTGCTGTTTTGTTGTTGGACTCGTGTCTGTGTTGCAGTGTAGTTGTGAAAGAGATATATATTTATCCTTAAAATAAATAACTTTTAATATGCTGAAGTAAAAGTGAATTCTCATGCTAGGTCGTATCTATTTATCAGGGATAATTTGGTTGGTAGAAATGCTGAACACTGATTATGTGGCTCCTCTAACTGCCAGTGGGTTTCTGGACCTTGTCCTATAAAGAAGGTAAAGCTGAGGATGCCCTGGTATATTTGAAACGCTACTGAAACTTAACAGGCTTCAGTCACAGCTTTTAGGAGTTGAAGGGAGGTACTTCTTTCCTAAAATGCCCTGTTCCATTTTACAAGTGGCACAAAGCATGAGCGAGGCCAGGTCTGATAAAAAACCACCGTACTTAAAACTCTAGCAAGACCAAGTTCCTTTGCAAGTGAAGTTCTTGTATGTGGTACCAAGACCTGCATTTACATGCTTAGAAAAATCCTTTTTTAAAATTTATTTTTCTGTGTTTAGAAACTACCCTTGTTTTGCCACCCTAGTCAGCATAGAACAGTGTTTTGTGGGCTAGGTGATTTTGCTATTAAAACCTCATGTTATTGTTTTAAATGTGTTGTATTGAACAAAATAAAGCACTTGGCTTTCAGCAGTAATTTAAATAACAAATAGTTTATATATAAAGAACATTTCTTAAAATGCCTCCCTGAAAGTAGATGTTCCTAAATATTCAGGGAGACCTTACATCCTTTGTGATTAAGTAGTGCTGAAATTATTTCAAAACCTAAATTTTTGAAATGCTGCTGTAATTAATGATTAATAGGGAGCTTAAATCCAGCTAAGTATCTGCCTGAGAAGTGCCAGTGCTGCTTGGTTTTCTGTGTTTGCCTCTCCTAGCAATGCTTTTTGTGTTCACGTCGAAACTGGAGGTAAACAGTTTACAGATAAAATGGAGCCTCCTCCATAAAACTGTGGCACTGGGGAGATGTCAGGATACATCCAGGTTGGAAACAACCCCTGACTGTTAACAAGAACAAACAAAGCGTGTGACCCATGCCGTGCAGCTGGCGAGGGGGCTCGGAGACTGTGCAGTGATTCTCCCAGCCCCGGTAGCTCTGGCAGCAGGGCTGCAGCACATTTTTGGTGTGGATTTCCTGCAGGGCCGTGTTTATGTTGGAGGCGGCACACAAGCTGCTGTGTGGACATCAAATTATTCTATTGGTTTGAGGATTAATGAGGTTAAATTAGCTCAGTCGTTTACTGCACGTTTTGTTGAGGTTCAAGCTGTCCAGGCTGTTGCAGTTAATAGGAGCAGCCCAGAATGCTGCCGGTTAAATGTGAGTTACTCACCAGGGATCCAGAGTTCATTATTGGAAGGAATAGGACAACTTTACTCCTGAAAAAGTTCAGCTTGTTGGGAATACTCTTCCCTGTGTTGTTTGAGAGGCAGAACTGGAGAGAGTATCATTGATCAGCAGCACAGCAGGATACCTTGATGATAGGTTTAGGGTGGATGTACTGCTCTCTTTATACCTGTTGTACAGATAGAAGTATTGGTGATAAAATAAACTCCTTTGGGCCTTTGATTTGCATAAAAAATAATGTCCCGTTCACTAATGAAAAAATTATTTGGAGCTAGAGGGAAGTGAAGAGCTTGGAATGAGTATCTCTGCTTAAAAACCAAACCAAGGTAAAGGCAGCCAACTGAAGTGTCTGTCAGAAGAGCTGGGCCCTGTTTGGGAACACCTGGAAGAGACGTTCTTTTTGTCTTAATCTTCTTCCCTTTCTTTTCAGAAATACTACTTTTAGAGCTGTCCTGATAATACTTCCTAAGCCTAAGTGCATTGTATAACACATGGCATAAGTGATGAGAACATAGGCCATGGAGCTGGTTCAATATTAAGGAGAGATTCTTGAATATACCACATTGGGCAATTCTTTCCATTTCTGGATCCTTGGCTTCTGTTGAATGGCAGTGCTACAATTGAGTGCGATTATGTGGGATATGTCAAATAGAAACTTTGACTCTATCACTGAATTAGGAAGGCAGAATAATACTGTGTTTTAGACTCTGTAAGCTTTCCTAAGCATTAATTTGGTTGGCACTGGGTGCTTGCTATGGTTTTTTAACAACAATTTGCCTTCTTTTTTTTGAAGTTCAAAGACTCTCCATGGTTTGTTTGTGGTTTTTTTGTGTGTTTTAAATTTTTTTTTGTAGCTTATTTGCTTTCCCATTTCTGTGCCTATTAAAAACTACTGAGAAGCTGCTGGAGAGCTTAGTGATCCATCAGGACAGTTGGTGCAGTCGGTGACAACAAAGCCATCACCTTTGCAGGTCAGACAGTTTGGAGAAGTGAGTTCAGGAAGCAACCTTGAACACAAATTGTCCTCCTTATGAAAATGATGTTAGTGAGGCTGATGGGGCTGACAGGCAAAGTCTGCTGAAGGCTTTTTTTCAGGTGTTGTCCCTTTGTCACTTCTTAATTGATGCTCACGTGGGAGATGCTGTTAGTTCTGTCTAACTCTTCAAATGGGTTGGGAAGGTCTTCCTTTACTACGTCTTTGTGATCTCTTCTCTTACCTGTTTTACCTCATCAGTCCAGAGTGCTTCTGGACCAGAAAGCAGATATCCCATAGAATGGATGTACAAAAGGAGCTGAGCAGAGGTTTTCTGGTGAAACAGGATTTATCTGGAGTGGGGAAATGTGATTTCATAAAAATGGGAGCTTGTTTTGTATACTTCATTTCAGTGAAACTTTAAAGAGGGCAACCCTGCCACTCTCCCAGTTCCAGACTGTCAAATGTAGGAGGAGGGAAAGGGGAAGAGATCAAATCTTACATGTCATGCTTCTAGTTAATGCTCTGGCTTATTAAACCAGACTCTTGCATATTTCCTGGGGGTACATGAGAAGCAACCTAAAAACTCTGCACTCCTTTGGGAATAGTGGCCTTTCTGTGACTCGTGGAACAACTTCTGATCCTCCTGAATTTCATTCCATGTGAATGAAGGCAAGATAAAATCTCGGGCAAAAACTTACGGAATGTTGGAACAGCTCTGTTAAAAGCTCAGTAATAAAAAGTAATAAAACCGTGGGAGCTTTAGTTACAGCTTTTCAAAAGTTGCTTAACAGTGTTACATTTTAATTGATATTGACTTGGAAGGAAATGTTTTCTGAACAAAATTTAGCATATTCTTAATATTTGCAAAAGTCTGTTGGCCTTTGTAGCCACAAAGGCACAATGCTGGATCATGTTCAGCTGCTGTAACAAGCATCCCCAGGTCCCGTTTTGACTGGGCACTGTCCAGCAATTCTGCCCTTTTCCTGTAGCACTCCAGGAGGTTGTTGGGAAAAAAAAAGGAGGAGAAAAAAAAAAAAAAAAAAAAAAAAGAGGAGGAAAATAAAAGAAAAACAAGCAAACCAAAAAACACTGGCTCATGCAGCAACCCACTTCCACGTGTCTGCAGTCCTGAACGTTTGACTACCCTTTTATCTCCTACAAATGGACCTTGAGCTTCTTTTTGGCAGTCTAACTTCCATTTGTCTGCAGTCCTGGAAGCTTGACCACCCTTTTTTCTCTAAAAATTGCACCTGCAGCTTCTTAGAGGGGTGGCACTTTCATGAGTCTGCTGTCAACAAGCTTATGGTCAATTTACAAATGAAAAAATGGTAGTCAAGCTTCCAGGACTGCAGATAGAGAAAAGCGACACCCCCCCAAAAAAAAGCTCAAGGTCCATTTGTATGAGAAAAAAGGGTAGTCAAGCTTCCAGGACTGCAGACACATGGAGGTGAGACCACCCCAAACAAGCTCAAGGTCCAATTTTTGGAGAAAAAAGGGTAGTCAAGCTTCTAGGACTGCAGACATATGGAAGGGAGACCCCCCCCCTAAACAAGTTTAAGGCTTATTGTAGGAAAACATCAAGTAGTCAGGTTTTAGGATTGCAGACACATGGAAGTGAGACCACCCCAAACAAGCTCAAGGTCCAATTTTTGGAGAAAAAAAGGATAGTCAAACCTCCTGAACTGCAGAGACATCAAAGTGAGAACACCCTGGAAGTTTTGCTCCCCGTTTTTCTCCTACAAATGGACCTTGAGCTTCTTGTTGGGGATCTCACTTCAGTGTGTCTGCAGTCCTGGAAGCTTGACTACCCATTTTTCTCCTACAAATGGACCTTCAGCCTGTTTAGGGGTGGTCTCACCTCCATGTGTCTGCAGTCCTGGAAGCTTGACTACCCTTTTTTATCCGACAAAAGGACTTTGTGTTTGTTTTTGGGGGTCTCATTTCCATGTGTCTGCAGTCCTGGAAGCTTGACTACCCTTTTTTTTTTATTATAAATGGACCTTGAGCTTGTTGGGGTTTTATGGGGACTAAAATCTCGAAACAGAAGGTTCATATAAAGTGTCTACTTAAGTAATCACAGTGTTCCGTGTTGTAAATGTTTGTATCAATTGTTAATGCTACGTCACACCTGTACCCTTGTTAATGCTCGTAGTTGCTCATGCCCCGTTCCGTAGGGGCATAAGTTACTGTTCCACGTTTACTAGGTTAAAGACATATTTAAAGACTTATCCATTTGTATCCGTTATTGTTCCAAGTTTGCATGTGAATAAGTTCATTTGTATACCTTTACCGCTCTCCCTCACCCCCCATTTCGTACCGGTGTCCATTTTGAAACTGTCTCCTTCCCATGGGGCCGTGCTCCCGCTGCTCCCCTCACACCCCTGATGGCAACACGCAAACCAGAGAACTCCCTGGGACTGCAGTGCCCACAGGAGGTGGAGTGGACACCTAAAAACCGGGGCAGCGGCTTGAAGCCAGCGCGCCCGTCCCGCCCGTCCGGCAGCGGCTGCGCCCTGGGCAGCGGCTTGAAGCCGCAGGGCGGGCGCCTGCGCCCCTCCCGCCCCGCCGCCGGCCGCTGCCTGTTGGCCGCGCTCCGGCGCCTGATGCGGAGCAGGAGGTCGGGGCGGTCGCGGCGAAACCAGGGGTTCCTGTAGTGGAGCCAGGTGCCGGCATCGCCCGGCGCGGCTGCGCCAACCCAGCCCGGCCCCTTGCGGAAGCCGTAGCGGTTCAGCTGGCGCAGGAAGCTGCGAAACTGCGTGGCCCGGAAGGTGTGCGGGGCCGGCCCCTGGGAGCCGCCCGGGCCGAGCAGCTCCCGCTCCAAGAGGGAGCGGTCGATGAGCAGCCCCCGCGCCTGGCTGTCCCAGCGCACGGAGCGGACGCGGGGGCTGTTTGCCAGGCGCCACAGCTTGGCGGGGAAGGTGCCGGCGCTGAGCCCGGCGGGCAGCGGCAGCTCCGGCATGGCGTCCATCACCGACTGTGGCCACAACGACCGGAGACCAACGGCCGCGGCTCGGCTCGGCTCGGCTCGGCTCGGCTCGGCTCGGCTCGGCTCGGCTCGGCTCGGCTCGGCTCGGCTCGGTTCGGTTCGGCTTGGTTCGGCTCGGCTCGGCTCAGCTCGGCTCGCCTCGCCTCGGCTCAGCTCGGCTCGGCACGGGAAGCCCGTGGCCAGGGTGGGCTCTGGGAGCTGTGGTGGACTCTGTCCCCACGCTGCATCCTGTGCCTGGGTCACCGTCGGTGACGGAGGAAAAGGCCATTGCTTTGTCTTGGCTGGGGAAGGGATGAAAAGGGGACATGAGAAAGCATCCTTTTGGTCACCTTTTCAGCAGACTAACTGTTTTTTTCTCGCCATCTCTGCCTGTTTTTTGCAGAGTTGGAACATCTTTCATGATTTGGAGTCAGCAACAGCAGCAGGAAGGGGCAGTGGTTTTGTCAGCATTGTCATCAAAACGCTAGTGCTGCCCCATGGATGGATGTTGCTTGATGCAAGGGATGAAAGGCCTTCACTTGTAGGGCGCTCACGCCGGTGTCTTCCCAAAGGACGTTGCCATTTTCTTTCCTCAGGAATCGCTTCTTCTGTTTTTCCCCCCATCTGGGGAGATTTCCAATGCAAACGCCTCCTGCAGCCAGCTCTTGCCAATGCAGACTGACAAAGGAGATCTTGCAATGGACAGAGACTCCCTAGAGCTGGTGTGGAGAGGTGAGGGGCCAAGGTTTGTCCTTTAGTCTTGAAGTCTTGTTGGGGAGCTGATTGTGCTTTGGGGGACTGACAAAAATGTTGTGTCCTGAAAGACCACAGAGACTTTGGGGTTGTCATGTTGGGGCAGAAATTTATGTCTGAGAACTTTTTGAAATGCCTTTTTTTTTTTTTTTTCCCCTCCCCTGCAGAGAACCTTTTCGTACCTTTTGGGGAACTTCCCTCTGCTGGTCTCCCAGATCCAGCCGTTTCCCAGGGTTCCTTCCCAAACTGAGGAGTAGCCCATGGCCTCCACTCTCCAGCTGAAACAGAAAGAAGCACAGAGCTTGCTGTTGCGGGAGAAGAGCTTCTCTTTCCTCCCGGCTTTCCCTTTGGGGCAGGTTGGTATGTGCTCATTTGATAAAGGGAGGTTTAAACTCTGGAGGTGTTGCATTTCAAACTGCTCCAGCCTCGAGCTCTTGTGTGGGTATCCTTGGACAAAAGGCCTCCCTGTGTGAGCTCCCAGTGGGCTGGTTCAGTAAGGAAGTTGATATTTCAGGCTTGTGACTGCTGAAAGCAGTTGGTGTCTGGAGGTGTCCGGAGCTGGGAGCAACTACTTTTCTCGCCTGGCTGCAGAAAAGGTAGTTGGAAAGTGGGGATTGCACTTGCAGAGATGGCAATCAGGGGTGTTTTCCAAGAAATGGGCTGGCAGAGAGGCAGGTCTTGTGCTCAACTGGCTGTGTGTTTGTTTTGGTGGTGGGGAGATGTTGTAATGAATCAGCCGAGACTCCATATCCTTCATGCAGATAAAGCCAATTCTTTATTCACATCGCTTCTTTTGTCCAGTTTTCAGGGACCTCATGCACCACACCCATTGGCGGGTAGTTTTCTTACTGCCTCATTTATTGGTCAGAAGGTCATTTGTGTGTATGTGCTAAGTTTCAGGTTGTTTCAATTTTTCCTTGGTGGGTTCTGATGGAACAGAGCTAATATTTATGCAGATGCACTTGTTTTTCTCCCTAGGAACGGGCTGTTTTGTGAACAAACTTCACCTTCTCTAAACAGTTTTCAACTGGGAACTTGCAAGCTATTGCTAGCTGCTTAGCTAAAGTAGCATGGCCTCATCCGTATTCCATAAGACCTTTCTTTAATAACATTTTTTACCTGTCTGCAGCAGGGAGAGTCACAGACACAGACACAGACGCCAGCTGAAGCAACAGTGTCATTTACTATCATGCAGGAGTGCAAAGACAAATCAGAAAAGAAGAAGGTAAGCAATGCACCTCATCACTGGTACAAAAGGTTGCCTCTAGTGATTAAGAAAGATACATCACCAGACACCCTTCTGCTTTATCCTTCATCCAGATCCACTCATCAGCTGGGGAAAGCTGTCCCAGCAAAGCTCTGGAAAGTCCCTGTCAGGAACCAGGAAATCCTACACTGCCTGCCCCTTTCTTGGCCACCAGGCTCCTGACTGCACTGTGAGTGCAGCCCAACTTTGACAGTGGTGAACGAGCAATCTGACAGACCTTCTGGGGCAGGAGATCTGATTTCCTTCTCCTCTTGGTTTTCTCCCTGAGCCTGTCCAGGGCTCAAGGAGGAAGCAAGGCCAGATGTGGCCTTGTCTGGTTTCTTCATGCTGAAAGGTAAAGATGTGTTTCACCAAGTAGTGAATGCATAGATCCTATTGATAGTAACACTTGGTTAAGGAGCAGATCCATCGAACGTTTGGTTGGAAGGGTCATCCAGAGGGCAGATTTAGCTCAGGGCCTGTTGTTCAGGCCTTAGTCCTTCAGTATTTTGTGGTGCAAATCAATGCCCTGGAAAGCTGGAAACAAATGAGTCCCTCTTGAGCACGTTTCAGAGCGGGAGCAGGATTAGCCCTGCAAGGCCGGGCTAGGGCCGAGAGCAGAGGGCCAGCAGGCTGCATTTGCCCAGAGGCAGCCGTCCAGACCAAGAAGGCCACTGGTGCCCAGGGCCTGAGGTGCCCGAGGCTGCCTCCCCGCTGTGCAGCTCTGCAGAGCCCGTGGAGCGCAGGGTCCCGGGCAGCCAGGGCGGCCTGGCTGCCTTGGAGCATGAGGAGTGTCCCAGAGAAGCTGCGGCCCTTGGCTTTTTAACTGTTGCTCAGAGTCTTGTCATTAGTCCACACTGTCTGACATGTTCTCCTTTCCTCTGGCATATTGAAGAGAGCTTTTTGAGAAAAGTGGCTGATGTAGCTTCTGCTGGTGCTGGTGCTTCTGTCTGCAGATCAGGGGAGGTGGTTTGAACCAAGGACGGAGTCCGCAGTTAACACTGCAGTTTTGCCAAGCCAAGAAAACCATTCACAACTGGGTGACCGATGCTGAGCCGCTTTGCTAGGTTTTGGAAAGTTATGACCTTAAAAAACCCAACAAATGTTCCTACATGAGGGTACCAGCAGTGTACTAAAGATCCCAACTTTTTCCACCTCTTTTCTGTGTCTTTGGTGTTTCTAAGTTCCCCATTCCCCAGCAGGAATGAAAGCATGTATGATAATGTGAGTGATTTGAGAGCTCTGTGTTGTGCCCTGCCACATCAGCGTTGATGACAGGCTGGACATGGACAGGTGTGTCGAGTTCAATTCATCCCAGTTCTGTGCCAACAGCAGCCCCAAGATGCCGAGAAGAACAAGGACGGTGGGTGGGTGTGCACGCACAGCCCTGTGGGCTGGCTGCTGTGTGGGCAGAAGGTTCTCAACAGCAGTACATCTTCACTCCCCCAAGTGGGAAGAATCTATCAAATCTATATGAAATGAAAATATTTATGAAATTGCACTCAACGGTACATATTTATATGTATCATACATGTAATTTATAACATATAATGCTGCATATTATATATTTTTATATGCTATAATCAACAGAATATATCAAATATAGAGTTGATCTTTTCCTAAGCTATTGCCTGTGGGTCCTAGAGGCCATCTCCTAGTGTTCCTACATTTGTGCCTTCTGGTACTAGTTCTTATAGCAGCAACTCCCCTGGGAGTTCCTCCAGGGAACTTCACACCAAGGGCTTCCATCACTGTCGTGGCTGTGGGAACTTGTTGCTTGCCAGTTCTCCCCCAGAATCCTTGTGGATTCTGGGTCATGTCAGCACAAGTGTCCATGTGCTGGATTCTTGGAATCACTTGGTCCCTGTAGTGAGGGAACTCTGCTTGGAGCTGTTGGGCCAAAAGGAAAAGCATCAGTAAAGCAAGGACTTGCTGACTGTTCGGGGGGAAAGGGAGGGGTAATGACTGAGGCAGGTTTGTCTTGGATGCTACCCAAGTTTTCTGCTTCTTGTACTGCCAGTTTTTTCACAGCTCCTTCAGTTATTGAGAAGATGTTACAATAATGTTCAATCTGAGCATGCCACTTTCTTACTGAGGCCGTCTGGGCCACCCCGTCAGCTGGGGGAGTCCCAGTAGTGACTGACTTAAAAACTTGGAAATGCTCTCTCCAAACAACTGGTTGTTGTTGTACAATCTTCTCTACTTGTATGAGAGATAGGCTAACCACAAACAAGCCTTTTTCCCGGGCAATATACCTCTTTTCAGCATCTCTGAAACCATGGGAATAAAAACCAACAGGCCATGTTGGACCACCAGGACCCCACTGCCATATGTGTACTGACAACCCTGAGGAAGCAAATCCCCATTCCCCCTGGAAAGGATCTATAGGATGAATAGGGCCAAGGGCTTGGTGAGCAGTTGCTTCAAAAATCAGTAATTGCATTGCTTCTTCTTGAGGAGCAGTCCGTTCCCATTTTACCCCTTTTCTCAGGAAGTTATTAAGAGGTCTGGCAATTATAGAAAAATCTGGAATGGGTTTTCTCCAAAACACTAATAATCCCAAGGCATGCTGTAAATCTTTCCTGGACTCAGGCACTTTAATTTGATCTAAGGAGGTTAGGGTGCCAGGTGGGCTGCATGTCATACCTCCTTTCCACCAGATACCCAAACATTTTACTTCTTGAGAAGGATTTTGTCTTTTCTCTGAGGGGATCTGCAAACCAAGGCTTTCTAAGTGGGAAATTATTTTCTGTTGAACGCCCCCCACTTGCTGTGTCTTATTGTTTAAAACTTTTGCTAGGGAGTGCTGTGGCTTGTTGCGCAAGGTTTGTGGAAGAGGAGGTGCGCTGGGTTGTTGGTTGGATGATTCCAACACAATGGGTTTGGGACAGGGCCAATTAGAAATTATTTTAGCCAATTTATCATAAGGCAAGTTATCCATTGCTTCTGGTGGCACTCCCCTTTTCAGCCCTAGCGACCACAGTTGCTGCTGGCTGGAAATTTGTTTTCCCTTTTCTGATTTTTCATTAGGAGAGGCAATGTGCCTGACTCCTCTGGGTTTTTCTGGTTTGTCCTCTGGGTACTTCACTGGTCCATATTTTCTACTGTAATTTACTAACTCCTCTGCTACCTCACTCCATGTCCAAAGTTTATAACTGTTGTTAGATTGTGTCCTAGGAGTTGTAAAAGGTGAGGAGTCAGTGGAGTCAGTGGAACCAGTTTGATCTCTTGTGTGTCCGAGAAATCTTTCAAGTCTATCTACTGAAGCGATAGATGCTATTGTTTTTGGAAGAAAAATTGCTGTTGGTTTAAGAGACTCTGGCAAACCTCGAATGAGGGGGGTCATAATCTCAGGTTTGACAGGCTGTTGCATTGGTGACTCACAACCAGAGATTAATTTTCTTTCATGTATCATTTGCAAGCATGCAGCTTTGTGTATGTTTTCTAGGAGTTGGTCTGAGGTGCCGACTATTGCCAGAGGGTCGCCCGTCTCTAGGGGATTTAACCCCCCTGCCCAGTGAGCTGCACGCTGTGTCAGGGACCATGGAGCATGTGTGTTTCCTGTTGTTAAGAAAACTCCATGTCCCCAGTAGCCACTTGCTTCTTGTTCACTTAATTTAATTTGGTCGCCCCCTGTGAGGGAAACTCTGAAAACATACTCCGTCTCTGATTCACTAGGGAGGCGGGAGTATTCTTTCTTTAATTTAGCTAATTCAGTGGCTGTGTATGGTATTTCTTTGGTGGTTATGTGGGGATCACCATCTTCTTCATTTATATAATTATATTCTGTTTTGATGAGAGGTCTCAAGTTGGAGCAACAGTGTTCCCCACAATTTTGCATGTGTACTAATTCTTTCTGAGGGTATATTTGTTTCATGTTGTATGTCTCCTTTCCTTCTATTTTTCCTTCTGTGGGTGAATCTGCAGATTTTAAGTTTTTACTTCGCCCTTCTGCAAGGGAAATCTGCAGCAAATAATTCTGATTTCTTTCCTGTTCTAATTGTTTTTGCAAAGCTTCTACCAAATTCTGCAGGGATTCTATGACTGCTTTTTCTTCACTCACCCATTCAAAACGGGTTTCTATGGCTGCCGAAAGACAGGCCCCCAAAACTGAGCAAAGAATGGTTTTATTTCTGCCCAGTTTGTATCTAGCATCATGTTGCAAAGAATATATTCTATCTACAATGTTTTCAAAGTTACAACCAATTATTCTGTGCCCACCTTTCTCCGTCTGGAGAAGGTCTAGCACCATGTTTTGCTAGCCAAGCATAAAATGCATTCTTATCTTTTTCACTCATTTTGTGCAGGGACCAAAACCACTCTCAGGGAGGTACGCTTCAAGTTACACCAAAGGCACAGCTAAAACTGTGTTTCCCTTCGCTTCCCTGGAATGGGCGAGGAGACCAAAACTGCCTGGGAGGTTCACCTTAGTTACAAATAGTTGTCTCCTCAAGGACACCAAGCAGCCCAAAACACACAAAAACTAACTACAGTTCCATCTTTTGCACAATGAGATCCTTTTGTGAAATCCTGATGAGAGGGAGTGCTATACGCCTGGGTGTATACAGTGTGCGGGAATTTTCCCTGGCCCCCCTTGCTTTCTAACAGCGCGCACTGAAGTGGCATGCTAGGTGCGGCTGAGACGAGGGTCCTTCCCCTGTTACAAGCTATACAGAACCCGCAACCCCTCTGTCCATCAAGATCCTGTCCGTGACGCCAATTTAATGTCACGATCCGCTCACACAAGCGGGGTTCGTGATGGTTCGTTTTAGGGATCTCAGAGCACAAAAGACACAGGGGGGGACAAACTCAGTTTACTCAATCACAAATGCACCTTTATTTAGTGGCAACAAATGCCATAGTGGGGAGAGAAATAAAAAATAGTAAGAAAGAGAGAGAAAGAGGGGAAGGGGATTATAGCTATGAACGTGGAGGGTCGAGTCTTCGACGCCTAACGATGCCTATAGACGCGATCTTCTCCAGTGGGGTGATCACAAAAGTGAGCGGGGGTCTCCAGAGGTTTTATAGGTTGGTCGAGGCGGGAAGCAAAGCAAGGGGCACAGAGCCAAACTGGGAGCCAGCTGTGTAAAGGCTGAGTGCTCAGGAACAAGCTGCAAACCGTACCTCCAGTACGGACAGACCAGTTTGGACAGGCAGCCTTGGCTCAGTCCGCTGTGACCAGTTCCATTGTTCTTGCACTCCGCTCTCATGGAGATGCATACCAGTCCTCAGAGACTTGGCAAGCGTTCCACCTCAGCCAGGCCAGGGGCTGCTTTCAGAGTCTGGGGTCTCAGTCCTCAATCATTGGAGACAGTCGTGAGGCATATCACATCCTTGGACAGACTCTGACAGCTTCCTGTCATGGGCAGAGTGGGAGCTTCAGGCAAAAGCTTCATTTCTTCACTGGAGAAACTCCTGCTGAGTCATGAGGTGGAGAAATGACACCCAACAGACACCATGGATCCTCAAACCCCTCCAGGATGCCTGACTTTTCAAATTCCATCTAAGAGAGGAGACTGGGAGTGGCTGGATCCAATCCTAGTCCCAGACTTTGTCAAAGGTTTACGTGTAAAAGACTGGACAGGTGGAATTGAACTGCAATGCAATTTGTCCCCCAGGATTACCGATCCAATACCAGATATATTTCCATAAATACAGCTATGACTGATTCTGATCAGGATTAGACAGAAAGATTTATTTACACAACAGAGCAAATAGAAAAAAGAGAGTTATTTACTCCACAGTATAGGAGCTGTAACAATTATATAGAATATAGTGCTCTAGGAAGCAATTTTGAAGTAAACAGGGCCTTGTTGGACTTGTTTGAGCCCGTTCCAGGCAGAGCCTCCTGCTCCATGAGGAACTGCCTTTCCTGTGCCATGACCAGGGCAGGTCCCGCTGCAGGAAAAGCCCCAGGCCAGCCCCAACACAGTGAAGGGCTCGGGCACAAGTGCAGAGTGCCGTGCTGGGAGCTGTGCCAGGGAGAGCCCGAGGCACCAAAGGCACCTTGGCGGCAGCAGCTGCTTCCAGGCCATGGCCAGAAGCCTCCCTTGGCAGCCCGGCCTGCTGGCCCCCACTGCACAGCTGCTGCTTCAGGGCTCATTTCTGCCCGGGCTCTGCCCCAGCCCGCAGAGTGACACCTCAGCCCTGACTCTGGCACAGCCGCTGTGCCTGAGCCCTGCAAAGCCTCAAGGTCACCTGCGCCTCCCTGGCTCTGGCAGCCCCTGGGGCAGGGGGGGAAAGGCCAGAGAAGGGGCTGGCTTTGGCTGCTGGATGTGGGCTCCAGCAGAGACAAGGAGGAGTCAAGGGAGTGGATGGAGTCCAGCCAGCAGCCCCTTCTCCCCATGCAATCCTGGAATGGTTGGGATGGGAAGAGCTCTGCAGTGCTCATCTCATCCAAACGCCTGCGATGAGCAGGGACATCTTTCACCAGATCAGCTTGTTCAGAGCCCTGTTCCAGCTGGACTTGAATGTTTCCAGGGAGGGGGCATTGACCAGCTCTCTGGGAAAGCCTGTCCTGGTGGATCACCAGCCTCATGCTCAAAAATTTCTTCCTTATCTCTCCGCATCTGAACCTCCCTTCCTTCAGTTTAAAACCAGCACCCTTTGTCCTATTGGGACAGGCCCTCCTAAAACCTTTGTCCACCATTGCATTCCCAATGAGCCAGGTTTCCGTGGCAATTGCCAGGACAGGTGACCCAGGTGTGCTGTCCCAGGGAGGGTTGCCATGGAACCAGTGCCCAGCACTGCCCCTTTCTGCCTGGCTGAGCTGCCTTTGGCCCTGGCAGCAGTGTTTGCTGCTGGTTCCGCGGCGCCTGAGCAGCCGGCGCGGCACAGGGCAGGTGGCCGTGGCACAGCCCCCAGCAAGGGATCCCCTCTGGCTCTGGCCACTGACACCAGCCCTGGGCAAGGGGCCCAGGCACTGGGCTCAGGCCAGTGTCCATGGCCACAGCCCCTTGCCATGGCCCCGGGCAGCTTGGGATGATGATCCAGCCTCCCTCCTGGCCCAGGCCTGGGCTGCAGCGCCCTTCCCCACAGCCTGTGTGCACAGAAGCACTTCCAGGGCTCTCTGCATTTCCCTTGCCCTCACTCTTGCCTCACTCACACACCTCCCAACAACCCACCTGGAGCTTTGACTTGCAAGGAGTTCAAAGCTTGTCTGTCCTTGAGGAGTTGGTCTAATTCTGCCTCCAGCCGACTCTAAATTTTTGTTTATTGTACATCTTCGTTGGTGTCTAAAACATTCCTTGCATGGTTCTGCCTTGGGGAAGGGGAACCTCCTTGGTGACACCTTGGGCTTGCCACAAATTGAGGAGATTGTTTGGAACTTAGGAGGTTTTGATTGCTAAGAAAGGAAGAAAACCTCTCTTTGTCTGAGTGAACCCAGTTCTCTGAGCAAAGCAGGTCCCAGGTGAGTGAGGAGAGGCAGGATGGGGTTAGGGAATGTGGAGCATGGTTGTCCAAAGTGGATCAGACCTCAAGGCACAGCTCCTCTGACCAGGCCAGACTTCCTTAGGAGAGACCCTGGATCAGTATCAGTCACTTGAATGCTGCAATGACCTCTGCTCTCAAGAGAAAAATACCCCCTTTGAAAAGAAGAGTGTTGATTCCTTCGACGCTCTTTGAAATATTTCTCCATAACTCTAGGAAAAAAGACTTCCTAAGGAACTGCACCAGGCCAGAAGGAAATCAAGGCACAGCCGTGGTTTGTCAGGACTTGCTTTCTCCTAATGAGCCCAGTGATGCATTTGGTGCTGAGCCCTGGAACCTCAGGGCCTGAGAAGAGATTCCACAAACCTTTCCAGGAGTCAAAGTCAGAGGAAAAACCCAAAGTGTCTGGAAGCATTAAAGGGTCACCCTGTGGTCCATCCCCAACACAGGTTCCTCATGGAGTCCTTGGAGGAGAGAACTGGAGGCCAGGATTGCACCAAAACCTCTCAGAGACTCAGTGTGGGAAGGAAAAACCCAAAGTACCTTAAACACCCTGAGTATCTCAAAGCATGAATGAGCCCCACTGAGTGTCAATGCACAGCTCTCAAGGGACTCCTTAAAGCAGATAATTGGGGCCATGATTGCACAAACCTCTCAGAGACTCAGTGGCAAAAAGAAGTGCTTAAATGTCCCCGATTACCTTGAAGCATGAATGAGCTCCACCGAGTGTTGTTACTGAGTAAAAATCTCAAGGGACTGATTAGAGCAAATAATTGGAGGCCACGAGTGCACAAACCTCTCAGACTCAGTGTCAAAAAAAAGTCCTTGAATAAACCTTGAGTAGCTGGAATTACTGATGAGCCCCACTGAGTGCTTTTACTGATTGAGAATCTCAAAGGACTTGTTAAAGTAGATAATTTGGGCAACAATGGCACAAACCTTTCACAAAGTCAGTTTTAAAAGGGAAGCATCAAGTACCTTTAAAAACCTGAAGTGCTTTGAAGCATTAATGAGTGCACTGAGTGTCATTACTGACAAAGCCTCTCAAGGGACTAATTAAAGCAGATAACTGGAGGCCGTGATTGCACAAACCTCTCTGAGACTCCAAGGCAAAAGCAAAGCCCTAAGTCCTTTGAAAAGCCTGCAGTCCCTGGGAGCATTAAGGAGCCCCCAGGGCTATTCCTGACCAAGGCTCCCCAGGGACTCCTTCCAGCACATCCTTGAGGCCACTGGGATGGGAGGGGGATGCCGAGGGCAGGACAAGGGGCTGACAGTGCCCAGCCTTGCCGGGGCTGTGCCAGGAGGCCCCAGGGCCTCAGGACAAGGTGACTCCTCACGGCCCTTGGTGGCACAGAGGCTGCTGTGGCCCAGGGCACCAAGACTTGGCTTCTCTTTGTCCCCACGTGTCATCACTGCCTGCAGTTCTCTGCTCTGGCTGGGGCCTGGGGACACTTTCTCTGTCGTGTCCCTCAGCGGGACCCAGTAAAACTTCAAGAAACTTTGGAGCTGGATTCTGACTTTGAATTCTTGAGAGGTTTCTCCAGCTCCCTCTCAGGGACTGATGTTCAGGGCCTCAGCACAAGCCTGGAGAGGGTCACTCAAGCCCTTGTGCCGTGTCTGTGCTGCTGAGCTGGGCCGGGCTCCTGGCACAGAGGCAGCTCCTGGCAAGGGCAGCGCTGCAGAGAGACAGCTCTGCCCAGGAGCAGCTCCTGTGCCCAGCCCAGCAGGGCTGGGGCACTGCCTGCAGCCACCCCGGGCACAGCACACAGGCACAGAGGGCTTCAACTCAGCCTGGGCTGGCAGCACAGAGCAGAGCTCACTGAGGGCTCACTGGGGGACAAATCCTCGCAGCGTTAGGAAGAGTCACTCCCAGGCTGGGGGAAGAGAAGCTGCAGCTCCTGCAGGGATCTCCTGAAGCTGGCACATCCCACAGCTTTAAGGCCCTTCCAGGAGGACTCTCAGCGTGGCTGCAGAGCAGGCATGTGGCCCCAGGGCAGGGCTGGGTGTCCCTGCTGCAGCCCCCGAGGCACAGCACAGGGCAGCTCCCTGTTGCCGGGCTCTGCTGCAGGGCTGAGCAGCCGGGGCTGCAGCCGGGGGTGCCCAGGGCTGTCGAGCAGAGCAGGGTCCTGCAGCCCAGGGCGCTGCGCTGGGCCAGGGACTCTGCTGCCTGCCAGGGACAGCTCTCAGCTGGCCCGGGGAGCTGCTGCCAGCGCTGGGGAGAAGCTGTGGGGGGAAGGAGCCACCCTGAGCAGGGCAGGTGCTGCTGCTGAGAGGGGCTGTGTGGGGCAGGGCTGCTCCCAGCTCCAGACCAGCCTGGGCACAGCTCCGGAGGACACTTGCCAAAGGAAGCTAAGCCTGGTATTGCTGCAAAGACCAGGAGCTTTCCTGAGAGTGTTTTCAATTTCCTGCTTGGAGAAGGATGGGAAAGTTGGGGTGATGACAAAAACATTTTTGCTTTTGATGCATTTTTCATTTATTCGTAGCTCTGTCAACTACTATTATGTAGTTATAAAACTATTATCTTTAATCAACTCTATTCAACTACTATGACTCTATTCAACTACTTTTATATACTTGTATTACTATAATCTTTCATTAACTCTACAACATTTCCTACCCTTTATCTTAGATTTTAGAACAATAAGCTTCAAAATATATTCCTGAAATACTGCCCAGTCTTATTGTCAGGAAGTGGACCTACAAGATGAACATTTTGTTTTTAAACCAGAGTGTGAGCAGTCAGAAAAAAAAGTGGCACAAAGAAGCCCTTGGACCTACTCCAATGGGTTGACCCAGGGGTTTGTAGCTGTGGATACTGAATTTCCTATTCGATGTTTCTGTTAAATATCCTAATTAATCAACCTCTAATCAATTGTTGAAATCAGGGGCTGGGTGTTCCTCATTCCCACTGAGACACCTGGAAGTTTCCAAGAAAGGTCTGGTTTTTACTTCACTGTGGTAACGCTGTTGCAAGGGTTTTTTTTCTCTTCTGATTATAGGCAAAAGAGGATGAGTGAAGCAGAACAGGAATTGTAATCACAGAACCACAGAACATTCTGAGTTGAAAGGGACACCTAGGATCATCAGAGTCATGTTTAATCATGTACAGAGACTCCTGATTTGTAACTTTGGGTGGTCAGTCTCTCTGCTGGGAGCCTCCCAAAGGGCCTTCAGCCACTCCTCAGCCCTCAGCAGCAGCAGCAGCATCCCCTCTGCAGGGCCCAGCAGGGCTCTCCTGAGCTGCCCTTGCCCAGCTGCAGACAGACCCTGCCCCAGGCCGGGCCCTGCAGACAGGCAGGTTTCTGTAGGGCTGGGCCCAGGGCGCAGAGGGTGGCATGGGCTCTGTGAGCACTGGCAGGGACAAGGCTCCTCTCAGGAGGGAAATGTCCAGGCCCAGGGAGAGGCTCAGGGAAGGAGAGGGGGCTGAACAGAGCAGTGCTGGGGGCAGGAGGGCACTGTGGGTGTGTGGGAGGTGCTGTGCACAGCTGGGCACGGGAACACTGTCCTGAGTGCCTGGCTGTGTCTGCCCTGCCCTCCCAGGCACAGCCCCACAACATCTTCTCTTGGTTCTGCCCTCCCCTGGTACTGTCACTGTCATCTGGTGCTCTCAGGGAGGCTCTGGCATTTGCAGCAGCTGAGCCAGGCACTGCCCTTGGGATTCTTGCCAGGCAGCTGTGTCCATGGGAATGGGGTGTCCGAGCTTCCCTGTGAGCTGTGTGGCTGCGGGCAAAGCAGTCCATGGGAAAGGGGAATGAGCTGAGCCCCCTCCCTGAGATCCCATCGTGGGCACACCCGGGGATCTCCTTGCTGCATCCTTCCAAGCTCTGAGCTGCCCTCCTGCCTGCAGATCTGTGCCAGAGCCTCTGGCAGTTCCCTGAATGTGCCACGGGGAAGTGCAGAGATGCCACAGCTGAGGAAATGCTGTTGGGTTTGCCAAGGGAGCTGTGAGTGTCCTTGGCAGAAGGGGGTGCTGAGGACCTTGCCCAGAGACCTTTGGAGAGGGTGAGACATTCAGGGATCCCTCTGCTCTGGGCAAGGTCTGGTGCAGCAGAAATGCTGGGGATTTCTGACCTCAGAGAACCAGGAATGATGTGTGGGCAGGAAAATAATGCCTATAATTCCTTCCTGTTCTCCATGCCCTTTAGAAGTGGGAGTGAAGATGGCAACAAGCCTTTCTGCATTAGGAGTGATTCCACTGACAAATCCTGAATATCCAGGCTTGTCCCTCTGCCACATGGCCAAAAACCCAGGGCAGCGGGGCAGGGACGGCTCCTGGAGAGCCCCCATGCACAGGCCTGGCTGCTCCTGGCACACTCAGGCAGCACAACTGGAGCTCAGGCAGGGACCTGGGTGAAGGTTTTCCCAGAGCAGGAACAAGGGTGGGTGAATCACAGTGGGACAGTCCACAGGGAATGAGCCATGTTTGGCTCAAAGCAGCCTGTCCTGACTTGTCACTATCCTTTATCCGTGAACACGTCCCCATGTGCAGCCACAGCAAATGTCCAACAGCAGCTCCATCAGCCGCTTCCCTCCTGCTGGCATTGGCAGACACGCAGCAGCTGCAGCTCCTGCACTTCTGCCTCTTCCTGGGCATCTCCCTGGCTGCCCTCCTGGGCAACGGCCTCATCATCAGTGCCATAGCTTGCGGCCACCACCTGCACAGCCCCATGTTCTTCTTCCTGCTCAACCTGGCCCTCAGCGGCCTGCACCACTGTCCCCAAAGCCATGCACAATTCCCTCTGGGACACCAGGACCATCTCCTACACGGGAGGTGCTGCACGGCTCTTTTTCTTTCTGTTCTTCATGTCAGCAGAGTATTTGCTCCTGACCATCATGTGCTATGACCGCTCTGTGTCCATCTGCAGACCCCTGCACTACAGGACCCTCCTGGGCAGCAGAGCTTGTGCCCACATGGCAGCAGCTGCCGGGGCCAGTGCCTTTCTCAATGCTCTCATGCACACGGCCAATACATTTTCCCTGCCCCTGTGCCATGGCAATGCGCTGGGCCAGTTCTTCCACGAGGTTCACCAGATCCTCAAGCTCTCCTAGTCCAACTACTGCTTCAGGGAGTTTGGGTTCATTGGTTTTCCCATCTCTTTAGGATTACGTTGTTTTGTGTCCATTGTTTTCTCCTCTGTGCAGATCTTCAGGGCCGTGCTGAGGATCCCGTCTGAGCAGGGATGACGTCACAAAGCCTTTTCCACCTGCCGCCATCACCTGGCTGTGGTCTCCCTGTTCCTCAGCACTGTCACGTTTGCTCACCTGAAGCCCCCTCCATCTCCTCCCCATCCCCGGATCTGGCCCTGTCAGTTCTGTTCTCGCTGGTGCCTCCAGCCATGAACCCCCTCATCTGCAGCCTGAGGAAGCAGGAGCTCGGGGCTGCAGTGTGGAAGACTGATGGCTGGATGGTTTCACAAACATTAAACTGCTGGCCAGTGTCTCAAAATCACTTGTCATAAAAGTCAGTTTTGATACCTCTTGTTGCTTTACTTTGGAGGTTCTTTTCCTTTGTTTTACTTTTATAATATTGTCCACAAAGCCGTGTCACTGTTTGTGCCATTTCTCATTTTGTTTGTCTCCACCTTCCCTGTGGCCACAGACTGTGTCAATGAGGGGCTGCACTCCTGGTGGCTTTAAAGGAACCCAAGGATCTGGCAGGCAAGTTTTCTGCAGAGATCCCCCTTTGGTTCTCTTCTCTGGATGAGAGCTGGGGGCAGATCAGTGCTGGCACAGCAGCTGTGCCCAGGAGCAGCAGCCCTTGGTGTTGGCAGCGCTGCTCCCGTGGCCCTGCCCCGCTGCCCTCCTGGCCCTGGTGTTGCTGTAGGGCCGGAGTGCTCTCGGCGCCGGGCACAGGGCTGGGGCTGGCAGTGCCGGGGCTGCAGCAGGGACAGGCCATGGGCTCCGCTGGGGCAGCGCTGACGCCTCAGGGCAGGGCCTCGCTGCTCCAGGCTCCTTGCCCAGGCTCTCTCCAGAACACGCCCAGGCCCAATGCTGTGCACGGAAAAGCCCCGTGAGCAGCCCCAGGGTGGCCGTGGGCAGGCTGGGGGCAAACAGCACGGCTGGGGCTCTGCAGGGTCCCTGGGGGAGACGGGAAGGAGCAGCAGAGCAGGGGCTGATCCATCCCCACTGTGCTGGACACCCCCGGGCAGCGTCCCAGAGCGTCCTCATGCACCTGCCAACAACATCCCCCCTCTGCAGCCCTGGCCTCTCTCCCAGCTCACACGGGGGCCGCATCCTTGCAGGCACAGACACGGCAGCTCTGGCTCAGGAGCCCCTGTTTGCAGTGCCCAGAGCAGGCCTGAGCACCCCCATGGTGTTGGTGTGGGGAGATGAACCTGAGGGAGCACAAATGCCATCAGCCCCTGGGGCCAGGAAGGGCTGGGGGACAGGAGGGAAACCACTCAGTTCTGTCCTGGCCTCTGAAGTCAGCCAGAAGGTTCGTTCCCATCAGCTGGGAGTTTCCTGTGCCACTGCTGACCTATTAAAATATGGATATTGATCTACTATCGATACCCAACTGTGACAGACAGAAGACTCTCTAACAGTTTAGAGTTAGAAAGTGTATGTTTAATGCAACGCCAGGCAGTTGTGTGCGATCACTCCCTAAAATGCACTGCCAAGTTACAAAATCTCTTTCTTTTCAAAAGTGTTGAATATCCAAAATACTAATACATATTTATAGCACTAAAACCTCCCATTCTCTGCTTCATATTATAATTAGCTAAAAAGGTATTAAGCGTGTGTAGTTTGTTCTTTGAATTGGGTCAGTGGTCCTTTATATGGGGAGGGGGCGTAAAAAAAGGAAGTAAGTGGAGTCTTCCTCATTGTAAACTTTCAACCTTTACAATGGATATCAAGATAAATGATAACTGGTCAAACTCCTGTTTCCTTTCTCCGTGACTGTTGAATGGGTTTTAGGATGCTCGAGGATTTACAATTGTCTGTGTTCCTAAATCTATTTATCAGTTTCTTCTGTTTCTCATTATAAACACAGCTAAACAAACACAAAAATGACAAGCAATTAGTTATTTAGATCCCGGATCGTTATCCTTGATCGGAATCCTTTCATCCAACCATTAACTTCTAATTCTTTCCAGTACAGCTTATCTATCTACCTACTTGAACTAATTCTGGCAAAGCTTATCTTTAGCTAAAACATTAACTTTTCTCAAATCCTTACCTCCTTTGAAATTCATCTCTCAGCTCTCCCTTGATTTCCCCGTGGTCTGTTGCAATTCATTGGGAGATCTTTTTTCCTAGAGTTACGGAGAAATATTTCAAAGGGCTTCTAATAAACGCACATTCCTATTTTCAAGGGTGTATTTTTCTCTTGAGAGCAGAGGTGATTGCAGCATTCAGTGACTCATATTGACCCAGGGACTCTCCTAAGCAGGCAGGTCTGGCCTGCTCAGAGAAGCTGTGCCTTGAGCTCTGACCCAGTGGACAACCTTGCTCCACATTCCCCAACTCCATCCTGCCTCTCCTCGCTCACGTGGGACCTGCTTTGCTCGGAGAACTGGGTGCACTCAGGCAACGAGGGATTTCCTTTCTTTTATTTTAGCAATCCAAAACCCCTGAGCTTCCCCATGGAAAACAGACAATCTCCTTGTAATAGATACATAGTATTAAATTCGTGGATTAAAATTGTGTGTATTAAAACTTTGCAGTGGAATGTAAAAAACCCCTGAATTCCTGGAAAGAGTTCCAGGGCATCTCTTCGCATACCACAGTCTTTTCACAGTCCAAAGGTGTTACCTCGACATCTGCCAGAGAGGTAACCGGGAAACGGCCCATTAAGCATGGGCTGGCCACATCTTCACAGCTCATCAGGAGATCCGATACCAATCTGGGCAGAAACCTTCTGACAGAAGATTCGGAGACTTTTCATTCAGACGTCTTCTCAATTTCTCAGGAAACTCTTTCAGATATCCCTTGCGGACACCAGACATTTCAATGATTATGTTATGTACATGATGTCATGTTCTTCGGGTTCTTTGTTACCGTCTTGTTTTCGCCTCAGGGTAGAAAAATGGTCTAAAACACCTCCCCTGAGACCCCGAATTTGTGGGCAGTACTCCGGAGAAGCACCCTTTGCTGCTCCCGGGTTGTCCACCCAACATTCGATCAATGTTGTCCTGATTTATCGTGGCATTTCCCGAAATTACTTTTCAAATTTGTTAAATAAATCTTTGATTTTGGAAATTGGCTCTGATCGTTTATACCATCCTCAGGTGTGTGCCAAGCCCAAGGTGCCACCAAGGAAGTTCCCCTTTCCCAAGGCAGAACCATGCAAGGAATGTTTTAGACGCACAGGAAGTTCTAAAATAAACACAAATCCAGAGCCTGGGCTCTCTCACTGTTCCCGGCTCCTGCACAGTCCCTCTCTCAGTCCCTTGGCCCCCCGGAATCCCCTCTGGGGCTCAGAGAACAGCCGGCAATGGAAGCTTGCCCTGAAAAGGCACCATTGTGGTGCTCCCCAGCCAGGCCAGAAATGGAACTTTGTTCCTTTAGCCTGGGTGCAGAGACCCCCGGGGCCTTTTCTGCACAGAGTTCCAGCCCCCAGCGTTTGCTGAAGGCGCTCTCTGCACATGTCACACTGCCAGGGCCCTGTCCTTGCTGTCACCTGCTGTGGCTGGGCCCAAAGAGAGCTCCTGCGCTTGCATTTCCAGCTGCCGTGCAACCAAAGCTGAGGGATCTGGAGCTGCCTGAATGCAAAAACTGAAACACGAGCTTCTCTCGAAGGGGAAATCTCCCCCTCCTGTGCTAACCCATGGCAATGCTGGCAAATGCACCAGCCACGGCCAGAATTCAGATTTCACTGCTAAACTTCCTTATATCCAGGGATAGTTCCCATGGGAATATTGTCAGGACAAGTCTGGCTGGCAGTGGTTTCACAAGGGTCACTTCCCATCTGTCCCCAAAACTCTAGGGAAGGCTTTGTGCTTTCCTTCCAATGGGAAAAAAACCCTGTCCTGCTTCTCCAGGTGCCCATGGCTGAGATTGGGATTCCACCTCCAAAAATTCCCTCTATCCAAAGCCTGCTCCCAGACAAAATCTGCCATTAATGACAAGTCTGGGTGACCTTGGCCTAGTGAGTCTCTCACCTGCCTTCCAAACCCTGGGGCTCTGTGTTTTCCTTCCTACGGAAAAGAACTGGCCTTCTTGTCCAGGTGCCCATGGCCAGAACTGGGATTCCACCTCCAACATTGCCTCTTGTGAGAGACTGGAGGAGATTGTTGGCTGGAAACATTTCGTGTGAGGGGGAGGAAGGGGCAGAGGCAGCCTTACCCTGCCCTGAACCCCAGCACTTCTCAAAGCATTGACTTGACCCTGTAACCCAAATCCCCCAGAGCCTCTATCCCAGCCCAGCAGCGTCTGCCAATCCCTGGCGCACCAAAGGCAATGCTCCACACCCACCTCTGCAGCCCCCAGCCCAGCTCCTGAGTGACCAGATGACCCAAAGTCCCATCTGGGGGAGGGGCCCAGGAAGACCAAGGGGTATTTTAGGCTGACCACAAGGCAAGCACACACGTTGACCCTAGCTCCTCTTGGAATTTCTGTCTGAACACTGCTGGAATCCAG
The DNA here is from genome assembly GCF_029207755.1 of Chamaea fasciata. NCBI lineage: Eukaryota > Metazoa > Chordata > Aves > Passeriformes > Sylviidae > Chamaea > Chamaea fasciata. Next base: position 714,197 of record NW_027094147.1, on the reverse strand, counting down.
GAGCTGGTAGCAGTGTGTGTTCTTCTCTCTATCTCTCTATATTTTATTTGTCTTTCTCTCTTTCTGTGTCTTCCTCTTCTAATTCCCTCTTCTTGCAAATTTTGCTTAACTTAAAATTGAGCAGGCTTCCAGTTTGTGAAGTTGAATGGGCCAAGTTAACGCTTTGAGCAGTGTTTTTTTGTTGACTGAATGTCATAGTAAAGCTTTTGCTCAAGTTTCTCTGATTTTCTAAAGTTGCCAGTAAAGGCTGTTTTGTTGTTTTAAGCTTCTGAGAATCTCTTGTCGGTACTTCTCCATTGTTTCCAACTCAGAGTACACAAGCAATTGTAATTCCTTTGCAATGTCTCACGGAGAGAGTTGTTTGGGGGTTGGGGCTCAGGGCTTCTCTGTCCTGCTTGGCGCAGCCCAGGCAGGGCTTTCACAGCCACATCCCACACTCCGTTTCCCACCTGGACCCGCTGGTGCCTCTGAGTTCTGCTTGCCCAGCCCCAGGGACGCTCTCCTTGTCTGCCCATTCCCCCACGGTCTCTGGGCAGGGGTGGCCTCAGTGGGAGCTGTGACACCCTCCCTCAGACACTTGGAGGCTGCTGCTGGGTTGGACTTCTCCAGAGGCTTGTTCAGCCTTCAGCTCTTCAGTTCAGGAATTCAGTGGCCCAGGGCTCCATCAACATTCAGAACGCGTTAACAGGCCAAGCCTCGGGGAATAATTTGATTTAAGTTTTCAAATTTTTCTGGTTAATTGGACAGATTTTAGAACTGTCCTCCAAGTGAATGTATAATATTTTAAAGGACACTGAGAAAAGATTTTTATGGTCCTGTTTAGAGGTTTTATTCCCTATTAATACACTGATATGTGCAATCTCCAATTGGCATTGAATCCAAGTGAGACATAGACTTTAAAGAATTAAGGATTTTAGAGAGGTTAAGATTTTAGTTAGAGATAAGCTTTGTAGGAATTAATTAAAGTTTGCTAAAAATTAAAAGTTTGTGGTTAGTTAAGGGAAACCAGATTTGAATTAACTTTCCCAGGCCTCAATAACTGATTGCTTGTCAACTTTATGTTTTGCTTAGCTGGGTTTGTAATGAAGAACAGAGAACCTGATAAATAGATTTAGGAGCACAAGACGATTACAGAAACTCCCTATTCAGAAACCCATTGAAAGTCATGCACCTGGAGAAATGGGAGTCCTACCAGAGCTCATTTGTCACATTTGCATTGAAAAGGTAGAAAGTTCAGAGCAAGGACGACTCATCTTACTTTCTTATTTTAAGCCCCCCTCCCCTTGAAAAGGAGCACCGACCCATTTCCAAGGCCAAACTAGCATGCTTAATTGTTTTTTTGCTAGTTACCATACTAAGCGGAGAATGGGATGGGGGGGAGGGGGCTCTGAGTACGCATTTGTGTTTTGGGTATTCAACATCTTTGTAAATAAAAGGACTCTGTGATTGTCTGTAAATTGCGGTGTGTATTTGGGAGCCACCCCGCATGCCGCCCGGTGCTGCAACAGACATACACTTTCTAACTTTAAACTGTTAGAAAGTTTTTGTCCCCCTCAGTTGGATATCAGTATTAGCTCGATATTCATATTTTTTTAATAAATCACAAGTACCTTCTAATTCACTTTGAATAGCTATGAAAATCAAGGCCCTTCCTGACTGACAATCAATCAGACTCTGTCCCTACCCCCACCCCACCATTTCCCCCATCCAAGCCCTGGGACTCAGAGCAGCCTTGTGCAAATCTGAGCTCCTTCCACCCCAGGCTGCACCTGCAGCTTTCAGCTCCTTGGCTCCAATTCCCACCTGCTTTCCTTGGAGGAGCTGCCTGAGACACAGAGGGATGTTCATTTCTTGTCAGCACACAAACCCAGGGGAAGGCACAGCTGCGTAAAATGCAAAAGTCATTTCTCTGCTGGGTATTAACATCCACTTTCCACAGCAGACACTCTCAGACCAATGGAAAAGACCTCCTGTGCCCAGCACAGATCCCAAGGTCTCCCCAAAGCCTCCCTGCCCCGATTCTGGCCAGATTTGTTTTTTGCACACGCTGAAGACAGGAGCTCCCTCCATGCCTAGAGGAAGGAAAAGAGAACAAGTGGATGAAGAGCTCTCCTGTGCAGAGCCAAGGTGCAAGTGCCACCGGAGTGGGAACCACAACTCACCAGGTTTGTGTCCTTTGGGGCTCCGGGACTGGTGAGACTCAGAGGCACAGAAAGGTTTCTTGCCAACAAGCAGAAGTTGAACACCATACAGTTTAATAAGCATCCCAGCTCTTCCCTCAGCTCTCTGTGATGTCCCAGCAGCATCTGACATGTCCACCATCCCCAAGGGCTTTCCATGCAGGAAGAGTTTTCGACAAAGACATACGAAAAGGAAATTCTGTGATAGATACAAACACACTTAAGATGTTGACTGATACGATACTTCTGTGAACTTCAGAGAGATTGGGCAACTGCCTGAAGATCAAAGCATGAAACCAGTCAGTTGAGAGGCACTTGAATGACCAGAGAGTGTCTGGAGGAGGAAATCAGGGAGACTCGGGAAGGACATAGATCCAGCTGGTCTAGTAAAGAAATGTCCATAGTCATGGCAATTGAAACAGGAGAGCTAGAAACACCAGAAGGAATAGGTGAAGAAAATAATAAACGGAATCTTTTTGACACAACTAGAGAAGAGCAGTATTTCTTGTTATGCCATCAGTAGAAGAATATAGTAGATCCAGGAAATTTCTGGTGGGAAAACTTTGCCATTTCCTCAACTACTCAAACGACCCAGATAATAAAAATATGCTTGTATATTATGAAATGCACAAGTACGAAAACCTGTGCCCCTTTCCAGGCAGACATCAGCTGTGTGTGCATGAACAGGCGGTGCCACTTGTGCCCCGAGGTGCCGAGCTGGGATTGGCATCTCTCAGAGAACAGCTGTAGGAGGAGCAGCGCACCTTGCAAGGTGCATGTCCCGGAGAGCCCCAGAGGGCTCCTGTCCCATAAACATCTGCTCTGCTCCAGGCTGAAACAGGGACCAGCATGGTGCCAGGATCATCAGAGAACAGGATGAGTGCTGGAATTCAATCCCCTGCCCATCCCGCAGCAGCCCTGCCTTTCCCTCCCCAAGCCCTGGTCTCCAGCACAGCCATGGAGGCTCTTTGGGCTCTGGACTTTTCCTGCAGCCACCAAGGGCAACTGAGCTGTGCCTTTGGCACAGTCAGCCCTGCCCAGCGCAGGCGATGCCCAGCAATTCCTCGCGTGTGCCTGGCCTTGCTGTCAGCCCCGGCAGCGGCCGCGTGGCCCCTTTGTGCCGCCCTGGGCCAGCCACGGTGCCACAGCCCCCGCGCGGGACAGGAGCACTGCGGGGGGGAACGGCCCCTGTGCCGTGGTGCCCACAGCAGCCTTGGGGCTCTGTGCCCCATGGCCTCCCTGCTGGGCAGCCTCTGCCAGCTCCTGCACAGCCCGTGGCCCCTGTGGGCCCGCACAGACAGCCCTGCCCCAGGCTCTGCCGGGCTCTGGGCCAGCAGAGAGGCCGGGCAGGGCTGGCCATGGCCAGGAACAGGCCCTGAGCCCCACGGGAGGATGGAGCTGGGCCAGAGCCAAACTGCCCCGCAAACCTGGGCTGAGCAGCCGGGGCTGGCAATGCCTGGGGACAGAGGCTGGCATGGGTGACAAATGTCCTGGCCCCCTCCCTGCTCTGTCCGTGCCACCAAGGGCACAGAGCAGCCTCCTCTGTGGGGCACTTGCCTGTTTTCAATGCCTTCCACAGGCGCTGGCCCTGCCCCACAAGGGCTGGCCTCAGTCCTGCCCCTGCACGCTCACACAGGCTGAGATGGACACTGATGGTTTCTGGGTCAGGCTCTCCCAGCCCAGCCCAGCTCCCTGCAAGCTCTGCCAGCTGCCCTGAGCTCTCTGCAGCACCAGGGGTCTCTCCCCAGCACAGCCCAGCCACCTCTGGCCCCACAGCTCTGCTCAGGGCAGGCGGCTCTGGGCAGGGGCCCCACGGCCTCAGCCCCTCGCAAGGGCACAGCAGCAGCTGCAGCTCAGAGAGGACTCAGCCCCAGCCATGGGGAAGGTGCTGGGCCAAGGCAGAAGAGGCTTCCTGTGTGCCCTGCTCCCCTGTCCCTGAGGTCCTGAGAGCTCTGCAGCCCCTGCTGCCATCCCATCTGCCCAGGCCAGCACAACAGCGCCAGCCTTGGGGCCCTGCAGAGCTGCTCCTGCTCCAGGCCCAGGGCCCATCCCCAAGCTGGGGCAGCCAGAAAGCTGTGCCCATTTCTGTTCATTCCTGCTCTGATGAGGATGGATCTTCAGCCCCTTGCAGGCTGATGATGAATTTTACTACTGCAGGGGCCTCTTCTTTCTTGAGCTCTTCAGTTCAGGAATTCAGTGAGAAAGGCTCATCAATATTTGTTCAAAACGCTCAAACAAGAAAAGCCCCTGGAAATATTTTAAGCTTTCAATTCTTCTGTGGTCAATTATAGAGATTTCAGAAGTGTATTCAAAGTGAATATAATGTATAGAAAACAAGGCAGAGAGAACTGTTTTGACCTGTTTCATGATCCTGTTTGTAGACTGATATCAGCAATGGCCAAATGATATTGACCCCCAACACATTCTAATGCAGTCTGAATAGATATGAAAAATCAAGACCCTTCATGGCTCACAATCAATCCGACTTTGTCCCACCCCCTCCCCACCATTTCCCTCACCCAGCCCCTGGCACTCCTACGGATCAGGAATGGTGTGGCCAGCAGGAGCAGGGCAGTGATTCTTCCCCTGTGCTCGGCACTGGTTGGGCAGCACCTCGAGTGCTGCGCCCAGTTCTGGGCCCCCCAATTTAGGAAGGACATGGAGGGGCTGGAGCGTGTCCAGAGAAGGGCAACAAGGGTGCTGAGGGGTCTGGAGCACAAGTCCTGTGAGGAGCAGCTGAGGGGTCTGGGGCTGTTCATCCTGGAGAAGACGAGGCTCAGGGGAGACAAGGTGGTGTCAGGGCACAGGTTGGACTTGATGATGTCCAAGGTCTTTTCCAACCTTGCTGATTCCGTGATTCTCTGAAACCAGCCTTGCAGCAGTTGCAGGATGAGGCCTGGGCCTCCTCTCCAGAAGGTGCAGCAGCCCAGGTCCCTCAGCTTCTCCTCACAGCCCCAAAGCCCATCCTGTCAGTCCTGCAGAGCCTCTGCAGCTCCTCCTCATGGCCCAGAACAGGGAGCCCCACAGCCAGACACACCAGCCCACACGTGCCCCCCTGGCCTGTGGTGCCTCTGGCAAGGGAGCAGCACAAGGCACTGCAGGAGCCTGCAGACAATTCCTGAAGCACTTGGAGGATGATCCTGCACCCCAAGGGATGTTCCCATGATGCCAACTCAGGAAGTGAAATGGGGAGTGGGCCCAGAGAGGAAAGGGCAACCAGGGATGGGCTGTTTGCTGGGGAGAGAGCAGGGATGGGCAATAGGGAGAAATTTGTACCAGGAAAAGAAAGCCAGGGTGAAGCAAAGGAAATGCTCAGGGCAATTTGGGGATGGCTGCCAGGCAGCGCTTGGCTCTGAGCAACAACATCTGCAGTGGCACAGGAAACTCCCAGCTGATGGGAACAAACTTTCTGGCTGACTTCAGAGGCCACGACAGAACTGAGTGGTTTCCCTCCTGTCCCCCAGCCCTTCCTGGCCCCAGGGGCTGATGGCATTTGTGCTCCCTCAGGTTCATCTCCCCACACCAACACCATGGGGGTGCTCAGGCCTGCTCTGGGCACTGCAAACAGGGGCTCCTGAGCCAGAGCTGTCGTGTCTGTGCCTGCAAGGATGCGGCCCCCGTGTGAGCTGGGAGAGAGGCCAGGGCTGCAGAGGGGGGATGTTGTTGGCAGGTGCATGAGGACGCTCTGGGACGCTGCCCGGGGGTGTCCAGCACAGTGGGGATGGATCAGCCCCGGCTCTGCTGCTCCTTCCCGTCTCCCCCAGGGACCCTGCAGAGCCCCAGCCGGGCTGTTTGCCCCCAGCCTGCCCACGGCCACCCTGGGGCTGCTCACGGGGCTTTTCCGTGCACAGCATTGGGCCTGGGCGTGTTCTGGAGAGAGCCTGGGCAAGGAGCCTGGAGCAGCGAGGCCCTGCCCTGAGGCGTCAGCGCTGCCCCAGCGGAGCCCATGGCCTGTCCCTGCTGCAGCCCCGGCACTGCCAGCCCCAGCCCTGTGCCCGGCGCCGAGAGCACTCCGGCCCTACAGCAACACCAGGGCCAGGAGGGCAGCGGGGCAGGGCCACGGGAGCAGCGCTGCCAACACCAAGGGCTGCTGCTCCTGGGCACAGCTGCTGTGCCAGCACTGATCTGCCCCCAGCTCTCATCCAGAGAAGAGAACCAAAGGGGGATCTCTGCAGAAAACTTGCCTGCCAGATCCTTGGGTTCCTTTAAAGCCACCAGGAGTGCAGCCCCTCATTGACACAGTCTGTGGCCACAGGGAAGGTGGAGAGAAACAAAATGAGAAATGGCACAAACAGTGACACTGCTTTGTGGACAATATTACAAAAGTAAAACAAAGGAAAAGAACCTCCAAAGTAAAGCAACAAGAGGTATCAAAAATGACTTTTATGACAAGTGATTTTGAGAAACTGGCCAGCAGTTTAATGTTTGTGAAACCATCCAGCCATCAGTCTTCCACACTGCAGCCTCGAGCTCCTGCTTCCTCAGGCTGCAGATGAGGGGGTTCATGGGTGGAGGCACCAGCGAGAACAGAACTGACAGGGCCAGATCCGGGGATGGGGAGGAGATTGGGGGGGGCTTCAGATAGGCAAACATGGCAGTGCTGAGGAATAGGGAGAGCACGGCCAGGTGAGGGAGGCAGGTGGAGAAGGCTTTGTGCCGTCCCTGCTCAGAGGGGATCCTCAGCACAGCCCTGATGATCTGCACATAGGAGAAAACAATGAACACAAAACAACGTAATCCTAAAGAGATGGGAAAACCAATGAACCCAAACTCCCTGAAGCAGTAGTTGGACTAGGAGAGCTTGAGGATCTGGTGAACCTCGTGGAAGAACTGGCCCAGCACATTGCCATGGCACAGGGGCAGGGAAAATGTATTGGCCGTGTGCATGAGAGCATTGAGAAAGGCACTGGCCCCGGCAGCTGCTGCCATGTGGGCACAAGCTCTGCTGCCCAGGAGGGTCCCGTAGTGCAGGGGTCTGCAGATGGACACAGAGCAGTCATAGCACATGATGGTCAGGAGCAAATACTCTGCTGACATGAAGAACAGAAAGAAAAAGAGCCGTGCAGCACCTCCCGTGTAGGAGATGGTCCTGGTGTCCCAGAGGGAATTGTGCATGGCTTTGGGGACAGTGGTGCAGGCCGCTGAGGGCCAGGTTGAGCAGGAAGAAGAACATGGGGCTGTGCAGGTGGTGGCCGCAAGCTATGGCACTGATGACGAGGCCATTGCCCAGGAGGGCAGCCAGGGAGATGCCCAGGAAGAGGCAGAAGTGCAGGAGCTGCAGCTGCTGCGTGTCTGCCAATGCCAGCAGGAGGGAAGCGGCTGATGGAGCTGCTGTTGGACATTTGCTGTGGCTGCACATGGGGACGTGTTCACGGATAAAGGATAGTGACAAGTCAGGACAGGCTGCTTTGAGCCAAACATGGCTCATTCCCTGTGGACTGTCCCACTGTGATTCACCCACCCTTGTTCCTGCTCTGGGAAAACCTTCACCCAGGTCCCTGCCTGAGCTCCAGTTGTGCTGCCTGAGTGTGCCAGGAGCAGCCAGGCCTGTGCATGGGGGCTCTCCAGGAGCCGTCCCTGCCCCGCTGCCCTGGGTTTTTGGCCATGTGGCAGAGGGACAAGCCTGGATATTCAGGATTTGTCAGTGGAATCACTCCTAATGCAGAAAGGCTTGTTGCCATCTTCACTCCCACTTCTAAAGGGCATGGAGAACAGGAAGGAATTATAGGCATTATTTTCCTGCCCACACATCATTCCTGGTTCTCTGAGGTCAGAAATCCCCAGCATTTCTGCTGCACCAGACCTTGCCCAGAGCAGAGGGATCCCTGAATGTCTCACCCTCTCCAAAGGTCTCTGGGCAAGGTCCTCAGCACCCCCTTCTGCCAAGGACACTCACAGCTCCCTTGGCAAACCCAACAGCATTTCCTCAGCTGTGGCATCTCTGCACTTCCCCGTGGCACATTCAGGGAACTGCCAGAGGCTCTGGCACAGATCTGCAGGCAGGAGGGCAGCTCAGAGCTTGGAAGGATGCAGCAAGGAGATCCCCGGGTGTGCCCACGATGGGATCTCAGGGAGGGGGCTCAGCTCATTCCCCTTTCCCATGGACTGCTTTGCCCGCAGCCACACAGGTCACAGGGAAGCTCGGACACCCCATTCCCATGGACACAGCTGCCTGGCAAGAATCCCAAGGGTAGTGCCTGGCTCAGCTGCTGCAAATGCCAGAGCCTCCCTGAGAGCACCAGATGACAATGACAGTATCAGGGGAGGGCAGAACCAAGAGAAGATGTTGTGGGGCTGTGCCTGGGAGGGCAGGGCAGACACAGCCAGGCACTCAGGACAGTGTTCCCGTGCCCAGCTGTGCACAGCACCTCCCACACACCCACAGTGCCCTCCTGCCCCCAGCAGTGCTCTGTTCAGCCCCCTCTCCTTCCCTGAGCCTCTCCCTGGGCCTGGACATTTCCCTCCTGAGAGGAGCCTTGTCCCTGCCAGTGCTCACAGAGCCCATCCCACCCTCTGCGCCCTGGGCCCAGCCCTACAGAAACCTGCCTGTCTGCAGGGCCCGGCCTGGGGCAGGGTCTGTCTGCAGCTGGGCAAGGGCAGCTCAGGAGAGCCCTGCTGGGCCCTGCAAAGGGGATGCTGCTGCTGCTGCTGAGGGCTGAGGAGTGGCTGAAGGCCCTTTGGGAGGCTCCCAGCAGAGAGACTGACCACCCAAAGTTACAAATCAGGAGTCTCTGTAAATGATTAAACATGACTCTGATGATCCTAGGTGTCCCTTTCAACTCAGAATGTTCTGTGGTTCTGTGATTACAATTCCTGTTCTGCTTCACTCATCCTCTTTTGCCTATAATCAGAAGAGAAAAAAACCCCTTGCAACAGCGTTACAACAGTGAAGTAAAAACCAGACCTTTCTTGGAAACTTCCAGGTGTCTCAGTGGGAATGAGGAACACCCAGCCCCTGATTTCAACAATTGATTAGAGGTTGATTAATTAGGATATTTAACAGAAACATCGAATAGGAAATTCAGTATCCACAGCTACAAACCCCTGGGTCAACCCATTGGAGTAGGTCCAAGGGCTTCTTTGTGCCACTTTTTTTTCTGACTGCTCACACTCTGGTTTAAAAACAAAATGTTCATCTTGTAGGTCCACTTCCTGACAATAAGACTGGGCAGTATTTCAGGAATATATTTTGAAGCTTATTGTTCTAAAATCTAAGATAAAGGGTAGGAAATGTTGTAGAGTTAATGAAAGATTATAGTAATACAAGTATATAAAAGTAGTTGAATAGAGTCATAGTAGTTGAATAGAGTTGATTAAAGATAATAGTTTTATAACTACATAATAGTAGTTAACAGAGCTACGAATAAATGAAAAATGCATAAAAAGCAAAAATGTTTTTGTCATCACCCCAACTTTCCCATCCTTCTCCAAGCAGGAAATTGAAAACACTCTCAGGAAAGCTCCTGGTCTTTGCAGCAATACCAGGCTTAGCTTCCTTTGGCAAGTGTCCTCTGGAGCCGTGCCCAGGCTGGTCTGGAGCTGGGAGCAGCCCTGCCCCAAACAGCCCCTCTCAGCAGCAGCACCTGCCCTGCTCAGGGTGGCTCCTTCCCCCCACAGCTTCTCCCCAGCGCTGGCAGCAGCTCCCCGGGCCAGCTGAGAGCTGTCCCTGGCAGGCAGCAGAGTCCCTGGCCCAGCGCAGCGCCCTGGGCTGCAGGACCCTGCTCTGCTCGACAGCCCTGGGCACCCCTGGCTGCAGCCCCGGCTGCTCAGCCCTGCAGCAGAGCCCGGCAACAGGGAGCTGCCCTGTGCTGTGCCTCGGGTGCTGCAGCAGGGACACCCAGCCCTGCCCTGGGGCCACATGCCTGCTCTGCAGCCACGCTGAGAGTCCTCCTGGAAGGGCCTTAAAGCTGTGGGATGTGCCAGCTTCAGGAGATCCCTGCAGGAGCTGCAGCTTCTCTTCCCCCAGCCTGGGAGTGACTCTTCCTAACGCTGCGAGGATTTCTCCCCCAGTGAGCCCTCAGTGAGCTCTGCTCGGTGCTGCCAGCCCAGGCTGAGTTGAAGCCCTCTGTGCCTGTGTGCTGTGCCCGGGGTGGCTGCAGGCAGTGCCCCAGCCCTGCTGGGCTGGGCACAGGAGCTGCTCCTGGGCAGAGCTGTCTCTCTGCAGCGCTGCCCTTGCCAGGAGCTGCCTCTGTGCCAGGAGCCCGGCCCAGCTCAGCAGCACAGACACGGCACAAGGGCTTGAGTGACCCTCTCCAGGCTTGTGCTGAGGCCCTGAACATCAGTCCCTGAGAGGGAGCTGGAGAAACCTCTCAAGAATTCAAAGTCAGAATCCAGCTCCAAAGTTTCTTGAAGTTTTACTGGGTCCCGCTGAGGGACACGACAGAGAAAGTGTCCCCAGGCCCCAGCCAGAGCAGAGAACTGCAGGCAGTGATGACACGTGGGGACAAAGAGAAGCCAAGTCTTGGTGCCCTGGGCCACAGCAGCCTCTGTGCCACCAAGGGCCGTGAGGAGTCACCTTGTCCTGAGGCCCTGGGGCCTCCTGGCACAGCCCCGGCAAGGCTGGGCACTGTCAGCCCCTTGTCCTGCCCTCAGCATCCCCCTCCCATCCCAGTGGCCTCAAGGATGTGCTGGAAGGAGTCCCTGGGGAGCCTTGGTCAGGAATGGCCCTGGGGGCTCCTTAATGCTCCCAGGGACTGCAGGCTTTTCAAAGGACTTAGGGCTTTGCTTTTGCCTTGGAGTCTCAGAGAGGTTTGTGCAATCACGGCTTCCAGTTATCTGCTTTAATTAGTCCCTTGAGAGGCTTTGTCAGTAATGACACTCAGTGCACTCATTAATGCTTCAAAGCACTTCAGGTTTTTAAAGGTACTTGATGCTTCCCTTTTAAAACTGACTTTGTGAAAGGTTTGTGCCATTGTTGCCCAAATTATCTACTTTAACAAGTCCTTTGAGATTCTCAATCAGTAAAAGCACTCAGTGGGGCTCATCAGTAATTCCGGCTACTCAAGGTTTATTCAAGGACTTTTTTTTGACACTGAGTCTGAGAGGTTTGTGCACTCGTGGCCTCCAATTATTTGCTCTAATCAGTCCCTTGAGATTTTTACTCAGTAACAACACTCGGTGGAGCTCATTCATGCTTCAAGGTAATCGGGGACATTTAAGCACTTCTTTTTGCCACTGAGTCTCTGAGAGGTTTGTGCAATCATGGCCCCAATTATCTGCTTTAAGGAGTCCCTTGAGAGCTGTGCATTGACACTCAGTGGGGCTCATTCATGCTTTGAGATACTCAGGGTGTTTAAGGTACTTTGGGTTTTTCCTTCCCACACTGAGTCTCTGAGAGGTTTTGGTGCAATCCTGGCCTCCAGTTCTCTCCTCCAAGGACTCCATGAGGAACCTGTGTTGGGGATGGACCACAGGGTGACCCTTTAATGCTTCCAGACACTTTGGGTTTTTCCTCTGACTTTGACTCCTGGAAAGGTTTGTGCAATCTCTTCTCAGGCCCTGAGGTTCCAGGGCTCAGCACCAAATGCATCACTGGGCTTATTAGGAGAAAGCAAGTCCTGACAAACCACGGCTGTGCCTTGATTTCCTTCTGGCCTGGTGCAGTTCCTTAGGAAGTCTTTTTTCCTAGAGTTATGGAGAAATAGTTCAAAGAGCGTCGAAGGAATCAACACTCTTCTTTTCAAAGGGGGTATTTTTCTCTTGAGAGCAGAGGTCATTGCAGCATTCAAGTGACTGATACTGATCCAGGGTCTCTCCTAAGGAAGTCTGGCCTGGTCAGAGGAGCTGTGCCTTGAGCTCTGATCCACTTTGGACAACCATGCTCCACATTCCCTAACCCCATCCTGCCTCTCCTCACTCACCTGGGACCTGCTTTGCTCAGAGAACTGGGTTCACTCAGATAAAGAGAGGTTTTCTTCCTTTCTTAGCAATCAAAACCTCCTAAGTTCCAAACAATCTCCTCAATTTGTGGCAAGCCCAAGGTGTCACCAAGGAGGTTCCCCTTCCCCAAGGCAGAACCATGCAAGGAATGTTTTAGACACCAACGAAGATGTACGATAAACAAAAATTTAGAGTCGGCTGGAGGCAGAATTAGACCAACTCCTCAAGGACAGACAAGCTTTGAACTCCTTGCAAGTCAAAGCTCCAGGTGGGTTGTTGGGAGGTGTGTGAGTGAGGCAAGAGTGAGGGCAAGGGAAATGCAGAGAGCCCTGGAAGTGCTTCTGTGCACACAGGCTGTGGGGAAGGGCGCTGCAGCCCAGGCCTGGGCCAGGAGGGAGGCTGGATCATCATCCCAAGCTGCCCGGGGCCATGGCAAGGGGCTGTGGCCATGGATACTGGCCTGAGCCCAGTGCCTGGGCCCCTTGCCCAGGGCTGGTGTCAGTGGCCAGAGCCAGAGGGGATCCCTTGCTGGGGGCTGTGCCACGGCCACCTGCCCTGTGCCGCGCCGGCTGCTCAGGCGCCGCGGAACCAGCAGCAAACGCCGCTGCCAGGGCCAAAGGCAGCTCAGCCAGGCAGAAAGGGGCAGTGCTGGGCACTGGTTCCATGGCAACCCTCACTGGGACAGCACACCTGGGTCACCTGTCCCGGCAACTGCCACGGAAACCTGGCTCATTGGGAATGCAATGGTGGACAAAGGTTTTAGGAGGGCCTGTCCCAATAGGACAAAGGGTGCTGGTTTTAAACTGAAGGAAGGGAGGTTCAGATGCGGAGAGATAAGGAAGAAATTTTTGAGCATGAGGCTGGTGATCCACCAGGACAGGCTTTCCCAGAGAGCTGGTCAATGCCCCCTCCCTGGAAACATTCAAGTCCAGCTGGGACAGGGCTCTGAACAACCTGATCTGGTGAAAGATGTCCCTGCTCATCGCAGGCGTTTGGATGAGATGAGCACTGCAGAGCTCTTCCCATCCCAACCATTCCAGGATTGCATGGGAAGAAGGGGCTGCTGGCTGGACTCCATCCACTCCCTTGACTCCTCCTTGTCTCTGCTGGAGCCCACATCCAGCAGCCAAAGCCAGCCCCTTCTCTGGCCTTTCCCCCCCTGCCCCAGGGGCTGCCAGAGCCAGGGAGGCGCAGGTGACCTTGAGGCTTTGCAGGGCTCAGGCACAGCGGCTGTGCCAGAGTCAGGGCTGAGGTGTCACTCTGCGGGCTGGGGCAGAGCCCGGGCAGAAATGAGCCCTGAAGCAGCAGCTGTGCAGTGGGGGCCAGCAGGCCGGGCTGCCAGGGGAGGCTTCTGGCCATGGCCTGGAAGCAGCTGCTGCTGCCAAGGTGCCTTTGGTGCCTCAGGCTCTCCCTGGCACAGCTCCCAGCATGGCACTCTGCACTTGTGCCTGAGCCCTTCGTTGTGTTGGCTTGGCCTGGGGCTTTTCCTGCAGCGGGATCTGCCCTGGTCATGGCACAGGAAAGGCAGTTCCTCATGGAGCAGGAGGCTCTGCCTGGAATGGGCTCAAACAAGTCCAACAAGGCCCTGTTTACTTCAAAATTGCTTCCTAGAGCACTATATTCTATATAATTGTTACAGCTCCTATACTGTGGAGTAAATAACTCTCTTTTTTCTATTTGCTCTGTTGTGTAAATAAATCTTTCTGTCTAATCCTGATCAGAATCAGTCATAGCTGTATTTATGGAAATATATCTGGTATTTAATCAGTAATCCTGGGGGACAAATTGCATTGCAGTTCAATTCCACCTGTCCAGTCTTAAAAAAAACCTTTGACAAAGTCTGGGACTAGGATTGGATCCAGCCACTCCCAGTCTCCTCTCTTAGATGGAATTTGAAAAGTCAGGCATCCTGGAGGGGTTTGAGGATCCATGGTGTCTGTTGGGTGTCATTTCTCCACCTCATGACTCAGCAGGAGTTTCTCCAGTGAAGAAATGAAGCTTTTGCCTGAAGCTCCCACTCTGCCCATGACAGGAAGCTGTCAGAGTCTGTCCAAGGATGTGATATGCCTCGTGACTGTCTCCAATGATTGAGGACTGAGACCCCAGGCTCTGAAAGGAGCCCCTGGCCTGGCTGAGGTGGAACGCTTGCCAAGTCTCGGAGGACTGGTATGCATCTCCATGAGAACGGAGTGCAAGAACAATGGAACTGGTCACAGTGGACTGAGCCAAGGCTGCCTGTCCAAACTGGTCTGTCCGTACTGGAGGTACGGTTTGCAGCTTGTTCCTGAGCACTCAGCCTTTACACAGCTGGTTCCTGCTTTGGCTCTGTGCCCCTTGCTTTGCTTCCCGCCTTGACTAACCTATAAAACCTCTGGAGACCCCCGCTCACTTTTGTGATCACCCCACTGGAGAAGATCGCGTCTATAGGCATCGTTGGGCGTCGAAGACTCGACCCTCCACGTTTGTAGCTATAATCCCCTTCCCCTCTTTCTCTCTCTTTCTTACTATTTTTTATTTCTCTCCCCACTATGGCATTTGTTGCCACTAAATAAAGGTGCATTTGTGATTGAGTAAACTGAGTTTGTCCCCCGCTGTGTCTTTTGTGCTCTGAGATCCCTAAAACGAACCGTCACAAACCCCGCTTGTGTGAGCGGATCGTGACATTTAATTGGCGTCACGGACAGGATCTTGATGGACAGAGGGGTTGCGGGTTTTGTATAGCTTGTAACAGGGGAAGGACCCTCGTCTCAGCCGCACCTAGCACGCCACTTCGGTGAGCGCTGTTAGAAAGCAAGGGGGGCCAGGGAAAATTCCCGCAAACTGTATACACCCAGGCGTATAGCACTCCCTGTCATCAGGATTTCACAAAAGGATCTCATTGTGCAAAAGATGGGACTGTAGTTAGTTTTTGTGTGTTTTGGGCTGCTTGGTGTCATTGAGGAGACAACTCTTTGGAACTAAGGTGAACCTCCCAGGCAGTTTTGGTCTCCTCGCCCATTCCAGGGAAGCAAAGGGAAACAGTTTTAGCTGTGCCTTTGGTGTAACTTGAAGCGTACCTCCCTGAGAGTGGTTTTGGTCCCTGCACTAAATGAGTGAAAAAGATAAGAATTCATTTTATGGTTTGCTAGCGAAACATGGTGCTAGACCTTCTCCAGATGGAGAAAGGTGGGCACAGAATAATTGGTTTAACTTTGAAAAGATTGTAGATAGAATATATTCTTTGCAACATGATGCTAGATACAAACTGGGCAGAAATAAAACCATTCTTTGCTCAGTTTTGGGGGCCTGTCTTTCGGCAGCCATAGAAACCCGTTTTGAACGGGTGAGTGAAGAAAAAGCAGTCATAGAATCCCTGCAGAATTTGGTAGAAGCTTTGCAAAAACAATTAGAACAGGAAAGAAATCACAATTATTTGCTGCAGATTTCCCTTGCAGAAGGATGAAGTAAAAACTTAAAATCTGCAGATTCACCCACAGAAGGAAAAATAGAAGGAAAGGAGAGATACAACATTAAACAAATATACCCTCAGAAAGAATTAGTACACATGCAAAATTGTGGGGAACACTGTTGCTCCAACTTGAGACCTCTCATCAAAACAGAATATAATTATATAAATGAAGAAGATGATCCCCACATAACCACCAAAGAAATACCATACACAGCCACTGAATTAGCTAAATTAAAGAATACTCCCACCTCCCTAGTGAATCAGAGACGGAGTATGTTTTCAGAGTTTCCCTCACAGGGGGCGACCAAATTAAATTAAGTGAAGAAGAAGCAAGTGGCTACTGGGGACATGGAGTTTTCTTAACAACAGGAAACACACATGCTCCATGGTCCCTGACACAGCGTGCAGCTTACTGGGCAGGGGGGTTAAACCCCCTAGAGACGGGCGACCCTCTGGCAATAGTCGGCACCTCAGACCAACTCCTAGAAAACATACACAAAGCTGCATGCTTGCAAATGATACAGGAAAGAAAATTAATCTCTGGCTGTGAGTCGCCAATGCAACAGCCTGTCAAACCTGAGATTATGACCCCCCTCATTCGAGGTTTGCCAGAGTCTCTTAAACCAACAGCAATTCTTCTTCCAAAAACAATAGCATCTATCTCTTCGGTAGAATGACTTGAAAGATTTCTTGGACACACAAGAGATCAAACTGGTTCCACTGACTCCACTGACTCCTCACCTTTTACAACTCCTAGCACACAATCTAACAGCAGTCATAAACTTTGGACATGGAGTGAGGTAGCAGAGGAGTTAATAAGTTACAGTAGAAAATATGGACCAGTGAAGTACTGTCTTGGTTTGGGAAGACAGGTATCTGCCAGGTAAAATTACAATCAAAGGCTCTTTGGAAAAGATTTGGAAAATAGGAATAGCAATTCTTTACTAGTATGTAATACAAAGCAAACAAACACAAAAACCCCCCTCACCAAACAGCTACAGAATTAATAACAAACGAAAACAGTATGTAGTGTTTTGAAAGCAAAACAAATGAGAGGCTCCAAGTCAGAGATACAATTTAATAGAAAAAAAAGAAAGAAAGTAAAATAAAATAGATGCAATAATACAAAAGACCACTGAGAGAGTCAGAATACAACCTGAGCGGAGTGATGGAAGTAGTCCAGATGAGGTGGTCTTCCTGAAGCAGTGATCCTGTAGAAAGGTCTGGTAGCTCGGGTCCTCTGGGAATCCAGTGGGTAAGCGCCCCTCTGGTGTTCAGAGTCTCAGCTTATATCCAGGCTGGAATGCTTGGTTCCTCCCTCTGGGCGGAGCATCCCACAATGGGATGGTGAGTCATGTGATAAGGCCTGATGGGCCCATTAACAGGAGGTAGTCCAGGAGGGGGTTATCTGTGAGCTGTGTAGCAAAGGTGCTGATGGCCCATTAACAGAAGATAAGCCAGAGTGGAGGAGGCAGGGAGCACTGCCTCACCTGGTTTCAGCAGTTCATGAAGATGGTGATAGAATATACTTCAACCCAGGACAAAATTTTAAAGCCCCCAAATCCCCTAAATTCACCCCAAAATTTCCACCCAAAATCCCAAAAATTCACCCCAAAATTCCCACTAAAAATTGGGATTTTTAGAGCCCCAAAATCCCTAAAAATTCACCCCTAAAATTTCCCCCCAAAATGCCAAAAATCACCCCAAAATTCCCACTAAAAATAGGAACTTTTAGAGCCCCAAAATCCCCCAAAATTCACCCAAAATGCCCCAAAAATGACCCCAAAGATTCCCACTAAAAATCGGGATTCCAGAGCCCCAAAATCCCAGAACATGACCCCAAAATCCCGACTGAAAACTGAGATGTTTTTAAGCCCCAAAATCCCCCAAATTCACCCCAAAATTCCCACCCAAAATCCCCCAAAATTCCCATTAAAATTGAAATTTTTAGAGCCCAAAAATCCCCAGAATTCACTCCAAAATTTCCTGCTTAAAGTGGGAATTTTTAAAGCCCCAAAATCCCAAAAATTCCGCCCAAAATTTGAGATTTTTAAAGCCCCAAAATCCCCCCAAATTCACCCAAAATGCCCCAAAAATGACCCCAAAGATTCCCACTAAAAATCGGGATTCCAGAGCCCCAAAATCCCAGAACATGACCCCAAAATCCCGACTGAAAACTGAGATGTTTTTAAGCCCCAAAATCCCCCAAATTCACCCCAAAATTCCCACCCAAAATCCCCCAAAATTCCCATTAAAATTGAAATTTTTAGAGCCCAAAAATCCCCAGAATTCACTCCAAAATTTCCTGCTTAAAGTGGGAATTTTTAAAGCCCCAAAATCCCAAAAATTCCGCCCAAAATTTGAGATTTTTAAAGCCCCAAAATCCCCCAAATTCACCCCAAAATTCCCACCTAAAATCCCTTAAAAAACCCCAAAATTCCCGCTAAAAATTGGAATTTTTTAAGCCCCCAAATCGCCTAAAGTCACCAAAAATTTGGAATTTTTAAAGCCCAAAAATCCCCTAAATTCACCCCAAAATTTCCACCCAAAATCCCAAAAATTTACTCCAAAATTCCCCCCCAAAATTGAGATTTTTAAAGCCCAAAAATCCCCTAAATTCACCCCCAAATTTCCACCCAAAATCCCAAAAATTTACTCCAAAATTCCCCCCCAAAACTGAGATTTTTAAAGCCCAAAAATCCCCTAAATTCACCCCAAAATTTCCACCCAAAATCCCTCAAAATAACGCCAAAATTTCCACTAAAAACTGAAATTTTTTAAGCCTCAAAATCCCTCAAATTTAGCCCAAAATTCCCCCCAAAAATTCGGATTTTTAGAGCCCCAAAAGTCCAAAAAATTCACCTAAAAATTGGACTTTTAAAAGCCCCAAAATCCCCAAAATTCACCCCAAAATTTCCACTCAAAATTCCAAAAATTTACTCCAAAATTCCCACTAAAAATTTGGATTTTTAAAGCCCCTAAGTCCCCCAAAATTTACCCCAAAATTCCCACTAAAAATTGGGATTTTCAGAGCCCCAAAATCCCTAAAAATTCCCCCCAAAATTCCCACCCCAAATCCCCCCAAAAAACCCCAAAATTCCCACTAAAAATTGGAACTTTTAGAGCCCCAAAATCCCCCAAAATTCACCCAAAATGCCCCAAAAATGACCCCAAAAATTCCCATTAAAAATCGGGATTTCAGAGCCCCAAAATCCCAGAAAATGACCTCAAAATCCCGACTGAAAAATGGGATTTTTAGAAGCCTCGAAATTCCCCAAATTCACCCCAAAATTTCCACCCCAAATCCCCCCAAAAATTCCAAAATTTCCACTAAAAATTGGGATTTTTAGAGCCTCAAAAATCCCAAAAATTCACCCAAAAATTTGAATTTTTGAAGTCCAAAAACCCCCAAAATTCACCCCAAAATTTCCACCCAAAATGCCAAAAATCACCCCAAAATTCCCCCCCCCAAATTGGAATTTTTAGAGCCCCAAAAATCCCAAAAATTCACCCCAGAATTTCCACCCAATATCCCAAAAAATGACCCCAAAACTTCCACTGAAAACTGAAATTTTTTAAGCCTCAAAATCCCTCAAATTTACCCAAAATTCCCCCCAAAAATTGGGATTTTTAGAGCCCCAAGAATCCCAAAAATTCACCGAAATATTCGAATTTTTGAAGCCCTAAAATCCCCAAAATTCACCCCAAAATTCCAAAAATTTACTCCAAAAATTCCCACTAAAAATTTGGATTTTTTAAAGCACCCAAATCCCCAAAATTCACCCCAAAATTCCAACTAAAAATTGGGATTTTCAGAGCCCCAAAATCCCCCCAAAAAACCCCAAAATTCCCACTAAAAATTGGAACTTTTAGAGCCCCAAAATCCCCCAAAATGCCCCCAAAATGACCCCAAAAATTCCCATTAAAAATCAGGATTTCAGAGCCCCCAAATCCCAGAAAATGTCCCAAAAATTCCGACTGAAAAATGGGATTTTTAGAAGACCCAAAATCCCCCAAGTTCACCCCAAAATTCCCACCCAAAATTCCCACTAAAATTGAGATTTTTTAGAGCCCAAAAATCTCCAAAATTCACCCCAAAATTTCCTGTTGAAAGTGGAAATTTTTAAAGCCCAAAATCCCCAAAATTCCCCCCAAAATTCCCACCTAAAATCCCTCAAATTTACCCCAAAATTCCCACTAAAAACTAGGATTTTTAGAGCCCCAAAAATCCCAAAAATTCACCCAAAAATTGGAATTTTTAGAGCCCCAAAATCCCCTAAATTCACCCCAAAATTTCCACCCAAAATCCCCTAAATTCACCCCAAAATTCCCACTAAAAATTGGAACTTTTAGAGCCCCAAAATTCACCCAAAATGCCCCAAAAATGACCCCAAAAGATCCCATTAAAAATCAGGATTTCAGAGCCCCCAAATCCCAGAAAATGACCCCAAAATTCCGACTGAAAAATGGGATTTTTAGAAGACCCAAAATTACCCAAATTCACCCCAAAATTTCCACCCAAAATCCCCCCATTAAAACCCAAAATTCCCACTAAAAATTGGGATTTTCAGAGCCCCAAAATCCCCAAAAATTCACCCAAAATTCCCCCAAAATGACCTCAAAAATTCTCACTAAAAATCGAGATTTCAGAGCCCCAAAATCCCAAAAAATGACCCCAAAATCCCGACTGAAAACTGAGATATTTTTAAGCCCCAAAATCCCTCAAATTCACCCCAAAATTCCCACACAAAATTCCCACTAAAATTGAGATTTTTTAAAGCCCAAAAATCTCCAAAATTCACCCCAAAATTTCCTGCTGAAAGTGAAAATTTTTAAAGCCCCAAAATCCCCTAAATTCACCCCAAAATTTCCACCCAAAATCCCCCAAATTCACCCCAAAATTCCCACTAAAATTTGGAACTTTTAGAGCCCCAAAATTCACCCAAAATGCCCCAAAAAATGACCCCAAAAATTCCCATTAAAAATCGGGATTTCAGAGACCCAAAATCCCAAAAAATGACCCAAAAATTCGCCCCAAAAAATCAGGATTTCAGAGCCCCAAAATCCCAAAAAATGACCCCAAAATTCTGATTGAAAAATGGGATTTTTGAGGCCCCAAAATTACCCAAATTCACCCCAAAATTCCCACCCAAAATCCCCCAAAATTCTCACTAAAATTGAGATTTTTGGAGGCCCCAAATCCCCAAAAATGACCCCAAAATTCCCTCTAAAAATTGGAATTTTTAGGAGCCCCAAAATCCCCAAAATTCACCCAAAAATTGGAATATTTGAAGTCCCAAAATCCCCCAAATTCACCCCAAAATTCCCACTAAAAATTTGGATTTTTAAAGCCCCCAAGTGCCCCAAATTCACCCAAAATTCCGACTGAAAATTGGGATTTTTGATGCCCCAAAATCCCCAAAATTCTCCCCAAAAATCCCAAAAAACCCCCAAACCCCCTCCCAGTACAAACCAGTACAAACCAGTAAAGAAAAACCCCAAACCAGTATAAACCAGTACAAACCAGTCACCCCAAATCCCTTCCCAGTTCATCCCTCTTCATCCCAGTGACCCCTAAACCCTGTCCCAGTACAAACCAGTAAGGAAAACCCCCAAACCAGTACAAACCAGTACAAACCAGTATAAACCAGTACAAACCAGTATAAACCAGTACAAACCAGTATCCCCCAGCGCCGGGCCCTGGCCCTGAGCCGCTCCCTGAAGGCCGCTGAGCGTCGAGAGATCCCAGTTCAAACCAGTACGGACAGGTGAGGGCACTGGAACGGGGACTGGGGGGCACTGGTTTATACTGGGATGGACTGGGAGTGGGTTTGGGGTCACTGGTTTATACTGGGATGAACTGGGAGTGGGTTTGGGGTCACTGGTTTATACTGGGATGGACTGGGAGTGGGTTTGGGGTCACTGCTTTATACTGGGATGGACTGGGAGTGGGTTTGGGGTCACTGGTTTATACTGGGATGAACTGGGAGTGGGTTTGGGGTCACTGGTTTATACTGGGATGGACTGGGAGTGGGTTTGGGGGTTACTGGTTTATACTGGGATGGACTGGGAGTGGGTTTGGGGGTTACTGGTTTATACTGGTTTATATTGGTTTTGGGGTTTCTGGGCGTGGTTTAACCTTTGCCCCTCCCCCCACAGGTGAACCGACCACGCCCCTCATCAGGCCACGCCCCCTTCCCTTATATGGAGCGACAGAGGCGGGACAAACTGGGCGGGGCCTGGGGGTTACTGGGTTGTACTGGGAGGGAGTGGGAGGGACCAACGCGGCTCTGAACCCGCCCACCGCGCTGAGATGCAAATTTATGTAAATGAGATCAGAAATAAACGCGATTGACGTCACTGACCACGGGGACTGGGAGTTACTGGTTTGTACTGGGAGGGGCCTGGGCGTGGCTCTGACCCCGCCCACCTCACTGATGCGCAGCCTTATGTAAATTTATGCAAATGAGAGGCGAAATAAACGCGAGTGACGTCATTTGTACGCCGAGGAGCAAAGCGGCGCCGCGGAAAATGACGGGATACACCGGGGCGCAGAGCGGCGCCGCGGGGCATGACGGGATACACCGAGGCCCCAAATGACCCCAAAATTGTCCCGAATTTCCCCCCCAAAAAATCCGCCCCAAATTTCCCCAAAAATCCCCAAAATTCCCCTCAAATTTCCCCAAAATCTAAAAAAATTCCCAAAATTTCCTCAGAAGTCCCAAAAAATCCCCAAATTTTACCAAAATCCCCCCAAAATTCCCCTCAAATTTCCCTAAAATCTAAAAAATTTCCCAAAATTTCCTCAAAAGTCCCAAAAAATCCCCAAATTTTACCAAAATCCCCCCCAAAATTCCCAACATTTCTTCAAAACTCCCCGAAAATTCTTCAAAATTCCCCGAAAATCTCTCCCAAAATTGTCCCCAAATCCCCCCCCAAATCGACCAAAATTCTTTCAAATTTCCCCCAAAAACAGCCCACAAAAATTCCCAAAATTTCCTCAAAAATTCCCCAAATTTTACCACAATAAAAAAATCCCAAAATTTTGTCAAAAATCCCCCCAAATTCCTTTGAAATTCTCAAAAATTCTTCAGAAATCCCCCAAATTCTCCCAAATTTCACCAAAATCTAAAAAAATTCCCAAAATTTCTTCAAAAATTGCAAAAATCCCCCCAAATTTCTCAAAATTTCCCTCCCAAATCACCCAAAAATTCCCAAGATTTCACCGTTCCTTCACCAAATTCCCCAAATTTTCCCAAAATTCCCCCAAATAACCCCGAAATTTCCTGAAAAAAACCGCCAAATTTCCCCCAAAAAGTCCCAAATTTTTTTCCAAAATTCCTCCCAAATCCCCCAAAATTTCCCCCAAACATCCCCCAAAGCCCCCAAATTTTCCCAAAATCCCCAAAATTTCCCCCAATTTTTTCCAAATTACCCGAAATTCCCCCAAATTCTCCCAAACTTCCCAAAAAATTCCCCCAAATTTGCCCCAAAATGACCCCAAATCCTCAAAATTCTCCCAAAATTTCTTCAAAACTCCCCAAAATTCCCCCAAATTTTCCCAAAATCCGCCAAATTCTCTCCCCGCAGAGCGCCCACTGGTGGCCCTCGAGGTTGGAAAGTTTTGGGGGAAAAAACCCGAAATGTGGAGAAATTTGGGGTGAAAATTTGAGAATTTGGGGGAAATTTGGGATTTTTGGGGTCGTTTTTAGGGGAATTTTGGGGGAAAAAATGGAGGATTTGGGAAATCTGGGAGAAAATTGGGAGAATTTGGGGGAAAATTGGGAATTTGGGGTTTTTGGGGGGAATTTTTAGGGAATTTTGGGGGAAAATCGGGAGAAATTTTGGGATTTTTTGATGGTTTGGGGTCGTTTTCAAGGAGATTTTTGGGAAAATTTGGGGGAAAAGCCCCAAAATTTGGGAAAATTGGGAAAAAAATTGGGAACATTTGGGGGGATTTGAAAGATTTGGGAATTTTTGTGGAAAATTTGGGGGAATTTTGGGGGAATTTTTTGAGGATTCTGTGGGAAACTTTCGGAATATTAAAAAAAAATGGGAAAAATTGAGAAAAATGGGGGAAAATTGGGAAAAAATTGGGAAAAAAGGGGAAAAATTGGGAAAAAAATTGGGAAAAATGAGGGAAAATTGGAAAATTTTGGGAATTCTGGGGGAAAATTTTGGAAATTTTTCGAGGAAAAAAATTGGAATTTTTGAGGGGGGGAAATTTGGAGTTTTTGGGAAATTTGGGGATTTTTGTGGGAATTTTGAGGGATCCCCCCTCTGCCCCATAGATCCCGAATCCCAAACCCCGCCCCACAGATCCCATCCCCGCCCCTCAGATGGTTCCTGCCCCACAGATTGTCCCGCCCCCGTCTCTGCCCCACAGGAGCCGCTGGAGCCGCCCCACAGGATCCGGCGCCCCCCGAGTGACCTCCTGAGCAACCCCTGCCACGGTGAGCCCCACGGCTGAGCCCTGACCCACAGAGCCCTGACCCATAGATCTGTGACCCACAGAGCCCTGACCCACAGAGCCCTGCCCCACAGATCCCTGCCCCACAGATCCCTGCCCCACAGATCCCAGACCCACAGATCCCTGCCCCACAGATCCCTGCCTTGCCAGGGGCCGGGGCTCAGGCCTTGGCCTTTTGGATTCATGGAACACATCCAGGTTTGCTCAGCACCAGAGACACCTTTGCCTTGTCTGTCCCCACCTGTCATCAGTGCCTGCAGTGATGGAACCTGGGGACACTTTCTCCATTGGGTCTCTCTGTGTGTCCCATTAAAACTGCAAAAAACTTCAGTGTTTTAATTTACCTTTGAGTTCTTGAGAAGTTTTTGGAACACTCTTTCAGGGACAGAGTTGAATGGAAACACCAAATCCACGGGAGGGTCATTCAAGTCCTTGTGCTGTTTCTGTGCTGCTGAGCTGGGCCGGGCTCCTGGCACAGAGGCAGCTCCTGGCAACAAAGGAAACTTTTAGAAAGACATTTCCCCTGAGGAGAAATCCTCCTTCAGATGGGTCACCTGTATTATTTGAAATGTAGACTCAGAGTGAAAGTTTACAGTGGCATAACAACCTTTTCTGTTCCTTTCTCATTAATTGTTAACCCTCTCCTTTTTGGTTTGTTTTGGTTCATTTTGCTTTTAACAGTAGAGAACATCATTCTTACATGGAATATTAGGTTTTGCACTTAGGCTAATTGATATCTACGCCTATAGAACCCATACCTATGGAATATTAAGTTTTAAATACAATACGTACGTTTCATGAGCAAAAAACCACGTTGAACTAAACAAGTGTCCCCCAGCCCCTCCAGGATCCCCAACTGTTCCCTCAGCGCCCATTCGCCCGCCCCCAAAGCGTCCCCGGATCCCTTGAACGCTTCGACCCCACAGATTCCCCTTAGAGCGACTTCAGGGAATTCATCTCCAATCATCCCCCCCGGCCTCGGAGCCCCTCGTAACACGGTTCTGCGCCTAAAAACTCCTGCCCCGCCCCGCGCCCTAGAGAGCTCGGTCACAGCTCCCCAAGCTCCCCGCAAGTGCTCCCGAGCCGTAAACCTTCCCCCAGAGGACCTCAAACCGCGGCTCGGACACAAAAGTGTCCCCAAAGCGCCTTCCCGGAGCCCCAGACGCCGCGTTCGAGCCACTTCCGGGACTACAGCTCCCAGCATGCTCCGCGGCGCACTCGGAGCGCTACTCCAGCCGTGACTCCATCTCCCAACATGCCCCGCGCCCCGCCGACAGCCACTGGAGCTGCGCCTCGACCTCCCGTGATGCTCCGCGGCGCCGTTCAACCCTGTTCTACCCGCGCCTACAACTCCCATCATCCCCCGCGCCCCAGAGAGTCCCCTCAGAGCCCCCCAGGTGCCCGCCCGGACCCCGAAGGGCCCCGGATTCCCCTCCCTGACCTCCAAGTGCCCCCTGGACCCCGAATTGTCCGACAGAATCCCTAAGTGCCCCTCCAAGTGTCCACCCGCTTCCCAAATGTGTCCTCCAGACCCTCAAGTTCTCTCCAAATTCCCTGCCCCAAATGTGCCCCAGAAATGTCTCCAGGAACCCCAAAGTTGCCCCTTTTACCCTGTCTGAGAAAATGCTAAAGAAGATGACAAAAGGACTAAAAACAGAGCAAATCAGCATGAAGAAAAAGAAATCAATCGCCAGTAGTGGTCAATCAATTCATGAAGGGAAGTGTGTTACTTAGAACCAATGACCAATAACTTTTTTCGTTGCTAAAAATATATTGATTTTTAAAGTTCAATATAAAAATTAGGTAATAAAATATAGAAAAATGTTATTATAAAACTGAAAAATAAATTTCTAATTTTATTATTTACATAAGTTTGTTTTTATTAAAAAATGCTGAATTTTCTTTGATGTTTTGGGAGCGCAGTCCACGGTGGGTGATGTCACACGTGGTGAGGTTGGGTGAGAAGCAGGTTGTCCAAACAGGGTCAGCCTGCAAGGGGCTCATTCTTTGCTGTGCTCAGAACTCCTAAGGAGACATTCAGCACCAAGATCACCTAAAGAACGCTTCAGTCAACTCTTCAATGAAATGAAAAATAAAAAAATACTCCTGCAATTAAAAAACCAAAAATCACGAGGTGCGCTTTGATATCTTCCTCCTTAAGAGAATTCCGAACCGATTCCAAGCAGCTGCACAAGCCATGGAGACTTGAAGACAACTGAAGGAAGACAAAGAGCTCCGCAGGGATTTTGGTGGTTTTTTATCAGGTGGATTTGGGGCTGAGTCCAGGAGCCCCGAGGAACAGACCCCTGAGGAACACCACTGGTGACCGGCTGCCAGCTGGATGCAGCGCCATTCCCCACCACCCTCTGCCTTTGCCTCCCCAGCAAAGAGTGCTCCTGTCCAAGCCGTGGGCCGCCGGCTTTTCCAGGAGTGTGCTGTGAGAGACAGTGTCAAAGGCCTTGCTGAAGTCCCAACAGACAACATCCAAAGCCTCTCCCACATCCACCACGCAGGTCACCTGTTCATAGAAGAGGCAGGTTGGTCAAACAACACCTGCCCCTCCTAAACCCGTGCTGGCTGGCTCTGATCCCCGGGCCGTCCTGTAGGTGCTGCATGATGACACTCAATATAAACTGCTCCGTGACCTTACCGGGTACTGAGGTCAGGCTAACTGGCCTCTAATTACCAGTTCCTCCTTCCCACCCTTTGTGTGAATGGCTGTCACACTGGCCAGTTTCCGGTCCTCCGGAACCTCACCAGTGAGCCAGGACTGTTGGTAAATGATGGAGAGCGGCTTCACAAGCTCATCTGCCAGCTCCCTCATCACCCTGTGGTGGATCCCACTTGGGCCCACAGATCTGTGAACATCCATTTGGCTCAGCAGTTCTCTGGCTGCCTCCTCCTGGATAACAGGGGCACCATTCTATTCCCTGACACCATCTACCAGCCCAGGAGGGCAGCTGTCCTGAGGACAAGCCATATTCCCACTAAAGACTGAGGCAAAGAAGGCGTTAAGCACTTCTGCCATCTCCTCATCTGCAGTTCCTAAGTTCCCTCCCACATCCAGCAGAGAACAAAGGTCGGTTTTTAGCCTTCCTTTTGCCATTAATATATTTGTAAAACCATTTTTTATTTTCCTTCACAAACTTGCTGCCGTTGGTAGGACATTTAGTGACAGAAGCTGCAGCTCGTTCTCCAGGAAGGGTTCTTGGAAAGAGCAGACAGGACTGTGGAGAAGATTCTGGGAAAGCTGAAACAGCTTTTAAAAAATGAAACAAAAATGGAAAGAACCAATCCAAGATGGTTTTCTCTATTTATTTCTATGCTCCCCTTTTCCATTTTGCACTACTTCTCCATCCCATTAACTACAAAGAGATCTCACCTCTAAGATCCATGACTTGGCAAGTTTTAGACGCTGTAAAATACCATGAGCTACACACAATTTGCCTACCCCCGTTTCTCTTGGAAAGCAATGCTGGAGACGCAAGTGCAGTGCTTGGGCCAGGTACGAATTCTGCATTCAAGGAATGTTCTCTGACAGTGTGTGACCCTCAGCAGGGACAATGCACAGCAGCAGCCAAGGGGATTGCTCTACCACAGTGCAGGAGTCAAGGCTCTGGGTCTTGTCTCAACAGGGCAAAGTTCCCGTGTTTGGAAGGCTCAGGGGCTGCCCCCGGGGCGCGCGGGGCTCGGCGTGGCGCTGAGCGGGCGACGGACAAACGGCCCCGGGGAAAAACGGCCCCGGGGCTTCAGTTGCAGCGGCAGCAGCGGCAGCAGCGGCAGCAGCGGCAGCAGCGGCAGCAGCAGCAGCAGCAGCAGCAGCAAAAAAAGCTCCTCTTGCGACTCCCTCCTGCTTCTCCTCTCCCTCTCCTGCAGTCCCACACCCGCTCCCAGTCTCCCTGTCCCGGTGTCCCCCTCCTCTCCCAGTGTCCCTCTCCCCTGCAGGGCCGGGCCATGCCCCCGGCCCGCCCCCGGCCCCGGGCGGGGCTGCCCCGTCCCCGCCCCCGGGCCTCCCACCGCGCTCTCGCCTCCGCCCGCCTCTGGCTGTCCTGGCGATGGCGGTGCTGGGCGGGGATCGGTGCCTGGGCCAGGGACAGTATCGCCGCGCTTTGCCTCCGCCTGTTCCGAGCCCGGCCCCGGCCCCTCCCGGGCCCCGCGGACACACGCGGCGCGGCCGCTCCCGCCGCCTGCGCTGCGCCTTCCCCGGCCCGAGCTCCGCCGCTGGCCAGCGCGGCCGCCGGCCCCGAGCCGCCAGTGTCGCCTTCCCAGGAGCGAACGCCTGGGGATGCCCGGCCTGGGGTGGTTGAGGGGCGCTCAGGGGCCGTTCCTGGCCCCAGGCCGAGCGCTGACAGCCGCGTCTCTCCGGCAGGGAAGGCGCAGCGGGGCCTCCAGGAGCAGTACCGGCTGGGTTCGCTGCTGGGGCGCGGCGGCTTCGGAACTGTCTTCGCGGCGACGCGGCTTTCGGATGGCGCCCCGGTGAGCGGCGGGCGCAGGAGGAGGGGGTGCAGGAGGAGGAGGAGAAGGGCGGAGGAGGAGGAAGAGGATGGGGCTGGGCAGGGCGGGCGGTGAGCTCAGCCCGCTGCTCCCCTTGCCTTGCAGGTGGCCATCAAAAGGGTGCCACGGAACCGCGTCCAGCACTGGGGAGAGCTGGTGAGTGAGCGGGGGCCAGCGGGAGAAGCCGGGGCGTGCCGGGCGGGGACGAGCCGAGGCCCGGCAGGGTGGAATCCGCCAGGACGCCTCGAGGGAGAGCGGGCGTGCGGCCACTGGAGGGTGCAGAACATCCCGGGCAGGGTGAGCGCTTCCCCACCCCTGGCACGGCCTCAGCCCCACTGACGGCATCGTGGTCCTCCCACAGCCCAACGGCACCAGCGCACCGCTGGAGATCGTGCTGCTGGACAGGGTCTCCACTGGCTTCCCTGGTGTGGTCCAGCTGCTGGAGTGGGTGGAGCTCTCCAACAACATCGTGATGGTGCTGGAGCGCCCGGAGCGGTGTCAGGACCTCCAGCATTTCATTCGGGCACGGAGGTTCCTGTCCGAGGAGGTGGCGCGGGAGCTGTTCCGCCAGGTCCTGGAAGCCGTGCGGCACTGCACCAGCTGCGGGGTCCTGCACAGGGACATCAAACCCCAGAACATCTTGGTTGACCTGGCTACCGGGCAGGCCAAATTGATTGACTTTGGCTGTGGCACCTACCTGCAAAAGACAGCATACACTCAATTTGCAGGTGAGCCCACGCAGGAGTGTGCTCCCGGTCCCAGCATCTCATGGCCCAGCCTGGGTGTGGCAGCAGGGACTCTCCCTTTTGCTGCCAGACACGGCACTGAGTCTTCAGCCAAGTGGCTTTTGAGCAGGGGTGTGTAGGGGGCCAGCTTCCAGCCCTGCTGGCAGCCTTTGCCAGCCACTCTGCCCAGGACTGGCGCTGGGGTTGGGGCAGGCAGCTCGACAAAAACACCTGTGGGTGAGAGTAGCAGAGAAGCGGGGGCTAGAAGCAGTGCAGCAGCCAGTTTGGTGTGCAGGCAAGAATGGGCTTGGGCTGCTCTGCCTGCCTTATTTGCCCTGGATTCATAATGTTTTTTGGGGCAATGCAGGCAGGGAGGATGAGGGCATGGTTTTTCCCCGGCGCTGGGTGGGTTTTTCCTTTGGATGTCATGGCCAGGCCTTGCCACGGCTTCCGCTGCCCCCTTCTGACACTAGTAGCTTTTTTTCCAACCCTGAGTTTGTAAACAAGTCACTGGTGCTGGTGAGAGAGCAGCAGGTCACCCCACGTGCCACTGGTGCAGCCCCCGCATGCCCAGGGATGCTGGGGCCAGGCTCTGGGAGCAGCAGCATCCCCCTGATGAACTCCATCTGTATTCCATAGGAACACCATCTTACAGCCCCCCGGAATGGACCCACTGTGGCTGGTACTATGGCGAGCCAGCTACCATCTAGTCCCTGGGCATCCTGCTGCACCAGATGGTCTGTGGAGGACACCCTTTCAGGAGGGGTCAGAAGATCAGCTGGGACCATCAGCTCTCCCTGCCACAACGGCTCTCTCAAGGTGGATGCTCATCTCTGGGCACAGGGGGAATACCAGTGCTGGGAAACAGCAGTTGGCTTGTGAGCATCCTGCTTTGGCAGCTGCTGAGGAGGTGGCACATGTCCTGCTCTCCTGATCTCCTCCAAAACAGGGAATTGGTGGGAAAGTTTAGGCCCAGCTCTGAGCACATGCAGCATGGCCTGGGCATGGGAATAGTGGGACAGGAGCTTTCTCCAACTGACTGGCGGCTTCTGGTTTCTCTCCCCAGATTGCCAAGATCTCATCAGGTGGTGTTTATCAGTGCACTCCTTGGACAGGCCCTCATTAGAAGACCTGTTCTGTGATCCTTGGATGCAGGATACTCATCTGCCATAGAAGAAGGGAGAGAGCCACAGGCACACTTTGATGCAGGGCCCTGGTAAGTTCCAGCTGCACACATGCCTTGGCGATCAGAAGCAGAGCAACCCAGACTTTTTGTCCTGCCTGTGTCAGTGCGCAGGGCTCATGGGATGGGCACAGGCAGCCCTCGTGCTGGAGCCGAGCTGCTCTGCCCAGCACTGGTGGCTGCCATCCAGGCTGGTTTTGCTTGTCCTGGTTCACTGACAGCTGGGGCCCTGGGCAGAGCCCTGAGAGCCTGGTCTCACCCCCAGGGAACGAGAAGGAGCCCCTGGAGAAGCTGGACAAGGTGCGGCTGCTGCTGCTGGAGACAGCGAGGACAACATCAAGGATGAAAACCTCTTCTGGGACCTTGCCACCACAAAGGTGAAGATGATTGACTTCGATTCTGGCATCTTCTTCAAAGCCAGGCTCCACAGCCAATTTGCAGATGAGTCCACGCACAGGGGGATGCTCCCAGATTTGGGCATTGCACGGCCTGTCCAGGAACCACAAGTTCCTCCCTTTGCTGGGGCAGGTCCAACTGATTGTTCAGTGGGCTGCCAAGCTGCTTTTTGGCAGGGCTGGGGGCACAGGCTGGGGTGGTTACGAAATGGGAGTTGGCTCCTGGCCCTGCCAACAGCCCCCACCACCCACCGTGCCCTGGGCTGGGACTGGGGCAGCCAGCCCGACACAAACAAACCCCCAAGGTGGGAGCAGAGGTGGGACTCCAGAGCCTGTCCATGGGCTGCTTTGCTTGGCAGGCAAGGAAGGGCGTGGGCTGCTCCACTGCCCTTGTTTGCTTTGGGATCACCATTATTTTGGGGGGCAGTGCAGGGGGGAAGAGTGAAAGCATGGGCTTCCCTCACTGGTGGGTGGGTTTTTCCCAAGCATGTCAGAATTGGCCCTTCCTCAAGCCCCTGACAGAGATCACATCTTTTACCTTTTCCCTTGTTTCCCCTTATTGTCTGTTAATTGGTTGTTTGTTTTTCTAAAGGAAGTGTTCTAGGTGGTGTCCAGTTTGGATTGGGAAGTGCTTGGGACCAGCTGTGGCGTGGATGGGCCGCGCCCTTGGAGAAGGCTGAGGACGTGGTTTGGGAGCAGCTTTTCTTCCAGCGGCGGATGGCGTGAGGTGGGTCCCCGTCTTCTTGGCACGGGTGGGGTAAGAGCTTTTGGGAGATGGCAGCCAGCACAGGAGCATCTTGCTCTGGGCAGCTGCTGAGGGCTGGATGCGCCGTGGCTGGCTGCAGGCTGGGCACACGTCCTGCCAGCAGTGATGGGCAGCTTTGGGCCCAGCCCTGAGCACGGCCAGCGTGGCCTGGGCACCGCGGGCAGCTGGGACAAGGGCACAGGAGCCTTCAGCTGACGGGCGGTTTCTGGTTTCTGTCCTTGCAGCCGGGCTCTGCGGGTGCTGAGGCTGCTCTGGGCTCTGCCAGGGCTCTGCTGGGCTCAGCACCGGGCCGGAATCAGCCAAAGAAGAAATGGTGTGCCCTGCAGCAGAGACTTGCCTTGAGCATTTTGGCAATGCGGCTCAAGTTTGCAGAGTGTACATCTCCAAGAGAAAACATGATACCGCCCAAAAAATAAACTTCTTCAATACCTTCTGAAATGAAATCAATCTGGGATGGGCCCAAATGACATTTTTAAGCTTGCTCAAGCTGTAGCTCAGCTCTTCTCTGAACAGTTCTGTCCTCCACCTGCCTTTTCCTTCACAATGCTCTCTATTTTTCCCCAGTGACTTCCCAGCCCATGCCAGTCTCCTTCACACTGTTGCCTTCCTTGGTGCCCCTCAGCATGAGGAAGACTGAGTCCCAGGCTTAGGGACTGTCGCTGGCTGAAGAGTAGCAATGTCTCAGAGGCCCAGAGACATTTTAGTGTCATTCAGAGCTGCTCTCCAGCCCTCAGCTCTCCTCACTGCTGAGTTCCCACTCCCTTTTTGTCGTCCTTCCAGCAGGATGACCAAGGGGCTCTTGGATGTCTCTGTATCCATGCACAGAAGGCTCTGTCTGCGCCAGGGTTTCCATAATGTCTTTGTACCCATGGGTATGGAATGAACACAGAGAGGGAAAGTGTCAGGCACGGTGCTTGTGCACTCCTTCCTTTCTATACAAGACACATCCATGCACACCCCACATACAGATGTATTAAAAGGATAGGGATGGATAGAGATTTTCCACAGAGCTCTAACTTTGGCTCACCTGTAAGCCGGAAGCCAGGGGATTTTTTCCCAGCTTTGTGTGAGTAGGTGTCTAAGAGCTGAGGAGAGCAGCATTTAGAAGCAGTTTCAGGATTTCTAGGCAGGAAATGGAGCTGACAACCATCAGTGTAACTCGCTGTATTCATCGGGATGGGCTGCTGGTTCTTTAGGAATATGGCACAATGGAGAGACAAGACTTGGAACAATCCCAGCTCTCTGTGGATTTGTGCAAAGGGAGAGCAGCAGGAAAACTTTGTGTCTGCTTTGGGGGACACAAGGTCCACGGAGCTGGGGTGGCAGAGGGAAACGCGGGCTGGTGGCAGGTGAAGTCTTGTTTCATGACATCCCAGAGTGGCACAGGACAAAGCTAAAAGCACCCACCACCCCACTGATGAAATCCTTGGGCTGCTACACATAGTATAGGAAAAACTGCTGTCACACAATCCAATGGGATTTAAAACTTTCATTTGCAACACTTTTGCTCCAAGTTTCAAACTGCCAAATTTTTACACTCAAGATGCAGTCGTACACAATCCATCTTTCAATTTCCTATTGCTTTAAGTTTCAATTTACTTCATATTAGAAAATAATTCCAAAATCTGCAAAAGAATGCAGCTGATGAATCCTTGCCACGAGCACATTTACAAAGCAACTGAGTTCTCATTTCAAAACATCACTTACACCTTTTTAATCCACACTTATGGAAGACTTTTAACTACACGGTTTTTGGGCAGTTTTTATCTTTTGTAATTTTTCCGGTTTTCTCTTTTCTTTTTTTTTTTTCTTTCTTTTTTTTTTTTTTTTTTTTTAACAGAAAACACATCCTAAAGAATGTGTTTCCTTTGTTTCCTGTTCCTGTATGGAGCAGCTCCCTTCCCGCTGGCCCTGCAGGGCTGAGGCTTTTCCCCGTTGCTGGGCACAGACTGATGGAGCAGCACTGCTGAACACGGGGACACACAGAGGGAGCAGAAGCAGCTGCCTGTGTCCACCTGCAGCTCCAAGGCCCAAATTGGTTCCCCCCTGTCCCAGCTGTTGGGGGGGTCACACTTTTATTGGGGTCCCTCATCTATTCAGTCCCCACCCTCCCCGGGCTGCTGGGAGTCCCAGGAACCCAAAAAGCTCCCCCCTCTTCTGTCTCCCCACTTACGGGTACTGGGAGTCACTGGGCTCATACTGGGACTGACCGGTGTTA
Organism: Chamaea fasciata; assembly: GCF_029207755.1. Taxonomy (NCBI): domain Eukaryota; kingdom Metazoa; phylum Chordata; class Aves; order Passeriformes; family Sylviidae; genus Chamaea; species Chamaea fasciata. Next base: position 680,439 of record NW_027094147.1, on the reverse strand, counting down.
TAAATGCATATTATAAACTTGGCTTTTTGCAAGATGTGTTCTATATGGTTAAGAATACTGTGTAATGATATAAGTTTTTTTTAGTTCTGCTATTAGTAAAGAAAATTAGGCATAGAGGTACTAGATGATATAGTATGCTTAAACTGTCTGTTTGGTCGGGATAACATCTAGTGAACATGTAAAGGAGACTCTGCTATTGAGATACCAACTATCAGCATCTACCATCTGAAGAAGGTATGGACCAAGGCCCAAGCTGGAGGTGATAATGAAGACACAGCCAAGAAACACGCATGCCCTAAAACAGCGGACCCAAGGAGGGACCATGCAAAACAGTTCCCGGAATATGGAAACTAGTTTATGGAAAAATATGAACATTCAACAGGTTGATACAATGGAAATGGTATTTAAAGAATGACTCTGATACAGCAGAGTGTGGACTTGGCTAAATGCCAAGTCAACCGGCCAAACGTAGTTAGCTTTTTTTTTTATCTCCTAACTGACTCATTTTCTATTAAACCTGTTTCTGAAAATTTACATAGAAAGTGAACCTTGTTTTTCACAGACTGGGCTCATACTGGGACTGACCGGGCTCATACTGGGAGCAGCCACTGCCGGCACCGGGACCCCCCAAAAACACCTCCCGGGGAGCGCCCGATGTCCCCCCGAGGGGCATCTGCTGCTCGGCTTTGGATCCCCGTGAGCTCCAAACATCCCCCCAAAAACCCCAAACCCAGGGACCCCCCGGGATATTTGGGGCGAGCTCCCCCTCCCCGGCCCCCTGCGGGATGGGGGCGATGATCCCGGCGGTGCCGCCAGTTCAGGGAGCGCTGGAGCCGCCGCTCCCTCCGCTCGTCTTCTCCTCCCGCTCCTGCCGCCGCTGCGCCTCTTCCTCCCTCCCTCCTCCTCCTCCCCCGGGCCCGGGCCCGGCCTGGGAGGGCGGGGCCAAGGAAAGGGCGGGAACTGGGACGGGAAAGGGGCGGGGTCAAGGGAACGCGCGGTCCTAAAACCGCCCGGTTTCGCCTAAAATCGCCAATTGTGCCGAAAATCCACCGTAAATCCACCAGGTTTAGCTTCAAATCATCCAAATGGGCCAAAAATCTCCGGGAACGGGACCAAGACCGAGACAAGATCAGCACCGGAACCCGCAGCAACACCAAGGCTGAGACCGTCACCGCAACTGAGACCGGCCCCGCACAGGCACCGGCACTGGGACCGACATCGAGACCGAGACCAAAACCAACACCAGAACTGGTACCGGGACCAACCAAGACTGAGACCACGACCGACACTGCGACCGGCACCGGGAGCGCTTCGGAACCGGCCCCGGGAAGGCTCCAGGACCGCGGCCAGAACCGAGACCGGCAGCGCTCCGGGACAGACCGAGACCGGCACCGGAACCAGCACCGACACTGGCGCTGATCCGAGACCGAGACTGAGACCGAGCCCGAAACCGGGACGGGGATCGGACCCGGAATCGCTCCGGGATCGCTGCGGGACCGCCGCGCTCGCTCCGGGGAGTTTTGGCCGCGCCTCCGGGCGGGACTGGGCGGGACCGAGCTGGGAGACTCGGAGCTTCCCAAGGCTGAAAATGACTCCTTTAGTTTTTCGAATGTGTCTCCCTTAGTATTTTACACAGACCAATCTGATTGGTGACAAAAAGACAAACCTCATCAATCACACTGGTCAGACCAGAGGGACATCAAGAAGAAGTCTCTCCTAGGAAAAGGAATGAAAAACAATGCTACAGTTTTTAGAAAAACACTCCTCTTGGTTACAGAAAATTCCCCGAGAAAAGAATTTCACAAAACCAAAAGATCTCAGGCACGAAAGCAGGGCTACAATCTCTCTTGGCTTTTGCAGTACAAAGAGAGGGAGAAGAGAAAATAACTAAGGTCTAATCAAAAGGATAATCGGCAAGGTGACTTCCCAACACGGAACACAGGGAATGTGGGTCACCGGGGCTCTGCCCAATGTGGCTCCTCCAGTGGGGGCTGGAGCTGGAGCAGAGCTCGAAGCTCTTTCTGCACCGGGGGCACTGGCAGGGCATTCCTGATGCTGCCTTGGTTGGTGTTGGGTCAAGGCTGAGCTCTGTGAGAAGCTCTTCCCACACTGGGGACACTCTTGGGGCCTCTCCCCAGTGTGGATGCGCCGGTGGATGATGAGGTTGGGGTTGTGCCTGAAGCCCTTCCCGCAGTCAGGGCGGCGGAAGGGCCTCTCCTCTGTGTGTGTCTGCTGGTGTTCAAGGAGCTTGCTGCTGACCCGAAACCCCTTTCCACACTGGCAACACTTGTAGGGCCTCTCCCCAGTGTGGATTTTTAGGTGCAAGCTCAGGCTGCCTCTGTGGCTGAAGCCCTTCCCACATTCCCCACACTTGTACGGCCTTTCCCCAGTGTGGATGTTCTGGTGCTGGATCAGGTTGATTTTCTGGCTGAAGCTCTTCCCACATTCCCCACACTCGTAGGGCTGTTCCCCGGTGTGGGTCCTTTGGTGGAGGATCAGGTGGGAGCTCCGCCTGAAGCTCATCCCACATTCCCCACACTTGTAGGGCCTTTTCCCAGTGTGGATTCTATGGTGAAAGATCAGACTGGACCTCAGACTGAAGCTCTTCCCACATTCCCCACACTCATAGGGTCTCTCTCCAGTGTGGATGCTTTGGTGGCTGATCAGACTTGAACTCTGGATTAAATTCTTCCCACATTCCCTACACTCATAGGGCCTCTCCCCAGTGTGGATCTTTTGGTGTAGCCTCAGGTTGGCTCTCTGCCTGAAGCCCTTCCCACATTCCCCACACGTGTACGGCCTTTCCCCAGTGTGGATGTTCTGATGTTCAGTCAGGGTGGCTCTCTCTGTGAAGCTCTTCCCACATTCCCCACACTCGTAGGGTCGTTCCCCTGTGTGGAACATCTGGTGGCGGAGTAGGCTGGACCTCTGGCTGAAGCTCATCCCACATTCCCCACACTCGTAGGGCTTCTCCCCAGTGTGGATCCTTTGGTGGAAGTTCAGGTTGGCTCTGCCCCTGAAGCCCTTCCCACACTCCCCACACTTGTACGGCCTTTCCCCAGTGTGGATGTTCTGGTGCTGGATCAGGTTGATTCTCTGTCTGAAGCTCTTCCCACATTCCCCACACTCGTAGGGCTGTTCACCTGTGTGAATGCTTTGGTGGCAGATCAGGCTGTTGGCCTGGCTGAAGCTCTTCCCACATTCGGAGCACTTGTGGGGCTTCTCCCCATCACGAAGCTGCTCATGGACCACCAGCTCTGAGCTCTGGCTCCATCTCCGGCCGCCTTCCCAGCCCGGCCTGGCTCTTTCCTCCTCACATCCTCGCCAGCTGCGTTTGCAGCCCCTCCTCCTCAGGGACCTTCGGCCCTTTTCCTCTCCGTTGCATTCCTGCGCCGTGGAGCCGCTCAAAACGGCCTCTGCCAGGAGCTTCTGCCGCGGGGATTTGTCCTCCCTGCTCTCCATGCTCGGCTCCTTGTCTGGGGGAGGAAGGACAAGGGCAGGATGGGATTTGCCTCCGTGTCACAGGGAAGGGGAAGGAGATCGCCGGTCTGCTCGGTGCCTGCCTGCCCCGGGCTGCGACGAGTCCCAGGAACCTGAAAAGCTCCCCCCTCTTCTGTCTCCCCACCTACGGATACTGGGAGTGACCAGGCTCATACTGGGAGTGACCGGGCTCATACTGGGACTGACTAGGCTCATACTGGGAGCAGACACTGCCGGCACCGGGACCCGGAACCGCTTTCCCGCCCCTCCAGCCCCAGCGGGGTCCCGGCAATTCCAGGGGCTCTGCCGACACCGGGACACCCCAAAAACCCCAAACCCAGGGACCCCCGGGATATTTTGGGCGAGCTCCCCCTCCCCGGCCCCCTGCGGGATGGGGGCGATGATCCCGGCGGTGCCGCCAGTTCAGGGAGCGCTGGAGCCGCCGCTCCCTCCGCTCGTCTTCTCCTCCCGCTCCTGCTGCCGCTGAGCCTGGGAGGGCGGGGCCAAGGAAAGGGCGGGAACTGGGACGGGAAAGGGGCGGGGTCAGGGCGGGAATCGTGAGGGGAAAGAGTCGGGGCGAAGGCAACGCGCCGTCCTAAAACCGCCCGGGTTCGCTTAAAATCACCAAAAAGCGCCTAAATTTCTCCAAAAGGGCCTAAAATCCACCCTAACACGAATCAGGTTTGGCCTCAAATCACCCTAAGAGGCCTGCAATCCCCACAAAGTGGCCTAAAATCACCCAAAGGGCACTAAAAGCCACCCTATAGCCACAGGGTTCGGTCTAAAATCAGCCCGTTGGGGATAAAATCATCTAAAGGGGTCTAAAACCAACCAATATCGTCTAAAATTGCCCAGACTGGTTTAAATCCACACAAAATGGCAAAAAATCCCCTTAAAACTCCTAAAAAGGGCATAAAATCAACCCTGAAAAGACCTGGTTTGGCTTAAAATCAATGAAATGTACCTAAAGCCCACCCTAAAACCCACCAGATTTGGCCTAAAATCATCCAAAGGGGCCGAAAATCCACCCTAAACCTGCCCAGTTTGGCCTAAAATTACCCAAACCCGCCTAAAATCTCCGGGCCTGGGACCGAGAGCGGGACCGAGAGCGGCAGCGGAACCAGCCCCGAGACTGGCAGCGCCCAGGGACGGGGACTGAGAACGAGATTGGCGCCGGGAGCGCTCCGGGACCAAGAGCGGCACCGGGACCGGCACCGGGACCGGCACCGCCCGGAGACCGGGACTGAGACCGGCAAAAAATGGCTCCAACGGCACCAAAAACGCCCCTGAAGAGACCAAAAATGCCCGAAAAGGGACAGAACATGGCCACAAAATGGCCCCCAAATGACCCCAAACTGACTAGAAATGCCACTGAAATTACAAAATACGGCTGAAAATGACCCAAAGCGTGACCAAAAATGACCCAAGAGTGACAGAAAATTGCCCAAAATGCCGCAGGATGGGGGAGAGCCCGGAGACACAGAATTCCCAAAAAATTAAAAAAAAAAATCCCCCCAAAATTGCATACAAAAGGAAAACTATAGAAAAAAACAAACTGAAAAAAGCCTCAAAATAGCTCAAAAAAGAAAAAAACCCAGAAAATGCCTGCAAAAATTCCAGTAATATTCCCAAAATTTCCCAGACTACCCAGAATTTCCCAAATTCCCAAAAAAGTCCAAAAATTTCCCTAAACACCAACAAAAATCGCCCAGAAGATAAAAGAAAAAAACCAAAAAATCCAAATCCTAAAAATGTCCAGAAATATTTTAAAAACCCCCCAAACTCCCCAAAAATTCTCCAAAATTATCTAAAAATCCCCCAACTCCTCAGATTTCTCAAAATTCCCAACATATTCCCCAAAGCCCGCAAACAGCAACAGAAAACACTCTAAAAATGCAAAAACACCACCCCAAAAGTCCTAAAAATACCTCAAAAATCCCCTCAAAATACACAAGACGTCCCCCATAATGAAAAAAAATCCCTCCAAAATTCCCAAAAATCCCACGACCCCCTAGAACTGCCAAAATCCTTGAAAATTCACAGAAATTCCTACACTTGCTCTCAATGAAGTTGTGCAGCAGGCAGGACTTGCCCGTGCCGTGCTGCCACTCACCGAGAACTTGAAGAGGATATCTAGGAAAAAGAATTCCCCAAATTCCCAAGTTAGGACCCAAAATTACCCAAAATTCCCACGCTTGGACAGGAAATTCCACAAGTTCCTACGTTTGGACCCAAAATTCCTCCAAAATTCCCCAAAATTCCTAACAGAGGCCCCAAAATTCAAAAAAAAAAATCCCAATAGAGCACCCAAAATTACCCAATTTGGACCCCAAATTTCCAAGAATTAGCTGTACAGAGCCAAAAATTCCCAAAAATTTCCTTTATGGGCCCCAAAACTCCACTATGGAGATGCCAAGACTCCCCCAGACCCCCTCACATCCCATGCAGAGAACCCCAGATCCCCTATAGGGGCCCCCAGGCGCCCCCGGACCCTCTATCGAGCCCCTACATATCCCCTCAGACCCCCCTGGGGACCTCCAGACCCCCCCAGAGCCCCCAAATCCCCCACAGGGACCCACAGACACCCCCAGACCTCTCCGGACCCGCTACAGGCTCCCGCTGACCCCTAGAGATCCCCTACAGACCCCCCAACCCCCCAGAACGCCACAGAGACCCCCCAAATCCCCCACAGACACCCAGACCCCATTTAGGGACGCCCGGAGCCCCTTTACGGACCCCGCTGGACCCTCTACAGAGCCCCCAGACCCCGACAGAGCCCCGAGACCCGCCCAGCCCCCTTTAGGGATCCCCAGACCGCCCCAAAGCCCCTACAGACCGCCCCAAATCTCCTGCAGATCCCCCACCAAATCCTCTAAGGAGACTTCCAGGTCCTCTCAGACCCCTATAGATCCCCTCTAGATCCCCTATAGATCCCCCATTGCCCCACCGTAGGTCTCGGACACGCCGGAGCCGGCTTCGGGGACCGGGAACAAAGATGGCGGCGCCCGGGAGAGCCACTTCTGCGTCATCTGCGCATGCGCTGGATGGAACGCGCCAGCAGATAGGCGGGGCCCAAAGGAAAAAGGGGCGTGGTCAATGAAAGGGCGGGGAACGAATGGAACGAGGCGGAGTCAGAGACGGGGCGGGAACTGGGAGGGGAAAGAGGCGGGGTCAAGGAAACGGCGGGAATTCTGAGGGGGAATGGGCGGGGTCAAGGGAACGCGCGGTCCTAAAAGGGCCCGGTTTGGATTAAAATCACCCAAAAGACCCTAAAATCTCCGGCACCGAGACCGAGACCGACACCGGAACCGAGACCGGCACCGCTTCGGGACCCGCACTGTGGGACCGACACCGAAACCGGCACCAGAACTGGTACCGGAACCAAGACTGAGACCGACACCGACACTGGGACCGGCGCCGGGAGCGCTTCGGAACCGGCACCGGCACCAGGACTGCTCCAGGACTGCGGCCAGAACCCAGACCGGGAGCGCTCCGGGATCGAGACCGAGACCGGCACCGGAACCAGCACCGAGACTGGCACCGCTCCGGGACCAAGACTGGGATTGGCACTGGGAGCACTCCGGGACCAAAAACGGCACCGGCACCGCTCCGACACCGAGACTGAGACCAGGACTGAAAGTGGAACCGGCACTGGCACCGAGACTGGCACCGCTCCGGGATCGAGATCGGCACCGCGACCGGAATCAGCACCGGGAGCGCTCCGGGACCGAGACTGAGACCGAGGCTGAAACAGGGACCGGGATCGGACCCGGAATCGCTCCGGGATCGGCTCCAGGATCGCTCCGGGACCGCCGCGTTCGCTCCGGGGAGTTTTGGCCGCGCCCCCGGGCGGGACTGGGAGGGACGGGGAGGTTGCCCTGGGCCGGGCGGGACCGCCTCGGTTCGCATCGTTCCGAGGCGGCCACCCCGGTCCAGATGATCCCAGTCTCTATGGTTCTGATCCAGATGGTCCAGGCTGTGAAATCCCAGTCCATGTGATCCCAGTCCATGTGATCAAGAACTCTCCAAGTCTGATTTACTATCAAACCACATCCCACCCACCCAGCCCCACACAATCCCGATCCCAACATCCGCCCACAAAAATATCCCCAAACCAACTGTACCATTTAGAGTTGTAACCCGTTCATTCTTATCCCATCCCCACTCACGTGGACCACCATGATACCCTGAGGCTGCCAGGTTCAGGTGACGACTTCTGGGATGTGATTCTTGAGTACTGGGATATCTAACAGTGGCTTCAGACCACGGCCACTCAGCTGGCTCCTGGCCATGGGAGTGTGGCAGGATACAGAGAAGTATTAATAATGTTAACATGGTTATTTTGTTTTCATGTCACTTGAAGTGTCCCCTCGGAGTTCTCCTGCAATAGCAAAACACAGAAAAATCTGCCACCTAAGGGCAGAACATTAAAACGATGGAATTATCCAGCGGGTATTTATCCGATGTTCTTTTCCTAAGGCATCAGATGCTATCCACGCAACTTTATTCAGAGAAGTTTTCAACACAAGTGGTACTTCTCCCACCGTAGGGAGGTCTACCAAAACAGGGTGTCCCGGGTCATGAACTGGATTTTCGGGATCATTTGGTCCTCTTTGTGAGGAGATTAAGCTCAGAGGATTTGGGCAAAAAGCAGTAATTTTGGCGCACCCATTTACCCCCCATCTTTCATTTTCACTTTGCACAGCTTTATGCAACCGGCCATCCCAGCCTCCCTCTTGTGGTTTCAGAAGTCGTTTTAAAAGACCGTTAGTCCTTTCTACAATTCCGTTAGCTTGAGGGTAATAGGGAGTGTGAAAAGTCCATTTTATCCCTTCCCCTTTTGCCCATTCCTGTACTACTTTAGCAGTAAAGTGTGACCCATTATCAGATTGAATTTCCTGTGGTTTTGGGAAAGTCCCGAACCATATCTGCAATGCTTTAACAGTGTTTCCCCCTGTAGCCCTTTTAAATGCCTCGGCTTGAACTGATCCAGATGTAATCTCAACCCCCACTAACACAAAATGTTTACCTCCTGATTGCTTAAAGGGACCCATGTAATCTACCTGCCATGCATCCCATAAGCCTTTACCTGTCCTCAAGTGTAGTGGGTCATCCTCTAAAGGATGTCTTTCTAGCCGTTTGCGACGCTGCTCACAGGCTGAAATGCAGGTGTTACACATTTCTCTGGTAACGGGCCAAGCCCGGGCATGAGCTTCCTTGTATAAATCTTTTGTACCTGTGTGTTGTCGTTTTACATGCAGCCATTCTAATAAGTGCTCCCAATCTTCAGTGATTTCATCCTTTTTCAGAGGACTTAATTTTGCTAATTCATCAGCTCTGTTATTCCATTCTCCTGCTGGATTATCATCTGTCTGGTGAGAGGCTACCCACCCTACAGCAAAATTCCCTTGACTTGCAATTTGTAAAATTTCTTGCCACTTTTCTTTCTGCCACACTGAAATTCTGTTAACTTCCCAATCATTCTGTTGCCAGAAAGGCAGCCATTCAGTGCAGCCCTTATATACAGCATAGGAGTCAGTGTAAATACAGACAAGAGAGGTGTTTTGTGCCTCCCTCTGGAAAACACTCCAAACAGCTCTAAGTTCCCCAATTTGGGCACTGCCTTCCCCTTCTGTAATGATCCGCTCTGCAGAAGAAGTGTGCAAAGCTACAGCTCTGTATTTCCACACTTTTCCTTCACGCTTAGCTGAGGCCTCAGTAAACCATGAATGTGCTGTTTGCTCAGGGGAGAAGGGAGGGGCTATTTTAAGAACTGAGGCAGGTTTGTCTTGGCTGCTATTCAGATTCTCTGTGTCTTGTATTGGTAAATTTTTCACAGCGCCTTCAGTAATTGAAAAGATGTTATTAGAATGCTCTATTTGTGCATACCATTTCCTTACTGAGGCTCGTTGTGCTACCCCTTCAGGAGGTGGAGTCCCTGTGATCACTATTTTAATGACTTTAAAGGGACCTCTCAACACAATTGGTTGTTTTCTTGTGATTTTTTTACTTCTATGAGAGCTTGGGTAACAACAAATAAGCCTTTCTCCCAAGTTGTATATCTTTTTTAAGCATCTTTCAAGCCACGGGAGTAGAAGCTAACAGGTCTGATTGGGCCTTCAGGACCCCTCTGCCATATATGTACTGACAATCCTGAGGTAGCAAATCCCCATTCTACCTGAAAAGGATCTGCTGGGTGGATAGGGCCTAGGGCCTGATGAGCTGTGGCTTCAAAAATCAACAATTGTAATGCTTCTTCCTGAGAAGGGCTCCAGTCCCATTTTACTCCCTTTCTCAACAAATCATAAAGAGGTCTAGCAATAATTGAAAAATCTGGAATGTGTTTTTTCCAAAATACCAATAGTCCTAGAGCTTGTTGGAGTTCTTTTCTAGATTCGGGCATCTTGATTTGATCTAAAGAAGTTAGGGTGTCTGGTGGGATGCATGTCATACCTCCTTTCCACCAGATGCCTCAAAATTTCACTTCTTGAGAAGGTTTTTGTATTTTTCTGAGGGGATCTGCAAACCAAGGCTTTCTAAGTGGGAGATTATTTTCTGTTGAACATCCTCCACTACTTCTTTTTCTTCCCCTCCCACTAAAATATCATCTATGGATTGGTAAACAGCTACAGTGTCAGGTTTAGATAGTTCTTCTAATTCTTGGGCTAAAGCATGGTGGGCTAAAGTGGGGGAGTGTCGCTACCCTTGGGGTAGACGTGTGAAGGTATATTGCTGTCCCTCCCATGTAAAGGCAAAACGGTCCCTATCTTCTTGTTGTATGGGTATCATGAAAAACATGTCTTTAACATCTATTGTTGCCATAATAGAGTGAGCTTTTTCCTGAATTGATATTATTAATTCAGCTGTATTTGGGACCGCTGCTGTAAGAGGGTCTGTGTTGGCATTAAGCCGTCTGTAATCAACTGTCAGTCTCCACTTTCCATTGGGTTTTTTAACTGGCCAGATTGGTGAGTTAAAAGGGCTGTGAGTGTTAACAATTACTCCTTGATCTTTCAATTCCTGAATGACTGGCTTGATGCCATCTTTAGCACCAGAGGGTAAAGGATATTGTTTCACAGAAGGGATTTTGCTGAACGGTAGGGAAGGAGCTGTTTGTAGCAGCCTGATGTTAAGGCTGGGAGCTCCGAAAGACCAGAGAAAGCCTTCGGAGTCTTCCCATTGTCTCCCAGCAAGTATATCCATCCCTAACAAACTGTCAGGAATGTTTCCGATGACCATTTGGACAGCTATTGGGTTGTCTTCTCCGGGCAGTGTGAGTTTTACTAGAGCCATACTCATAGACTCTGTAGTTCCTAGGGCATTTAAAACACAACATGGTTTTTTGCTGGGAACAAGCCCACACTTTTGGGCGTGTGTGATTTTCAATGCACTGATTTGGGCCCCTGTGTCCACAACAAAAGTTATTAATATTTGTTTGGGGCCAACTATTGCTGTAATCAATATGTCCCCTGTTCTCGGGTCCTTTGTGAGCTTCCTCAAAAACATCCAGTCTCCGTTTCTTCGCTCACTATCGAGAAACGGAGTTTCTAGTTTAAAGGAGGTTGGTGTGTTTCACTTCCCTGAAGCGGGGAGAGAGCATGCTGTGTCTCATTGCTTAAAACCTGTGTTGGGGAATGTTGTGGCTGGTTGCCCAAGGCTTGTGGAAGAGGAGGTGCACTGGGTTGTTGGTTGGATGATTCCCACACTATAGGTTTGGGACAGGGCCAATTGGAAATTATTTTAGCCAATTTATCATACGGCAATTTATCCATTACTTCTCGTGGAACTCCCCTTTTCAGCCCTAGCAACCACAGCTGCTGCCGGCTGGAAATTTGTTTTCCCTTTTCTGGTTTTTCATTAGGAGAAGCAATGTGCCTGACTCCTCTGGGTTTTTCTGGTTTGTCCTCTGAGTACTTCACTGGTCCATATTTTCTACTGTAATTTACTAACTCCTCTGCTACCTCACTCCATGTCCAAAGTTTATAACTGCTGTTAGATTGTGTGCTAGGAGTTGTAAAAGGTGAGGAGTCAGTGGAGTCAGTGGAACCAGTTTGATCTCTTGTGTGTCCGAGAAATCTTTCAAGTCTATCTACCGAGGAGATAGATGCTATTGTTTTTTGAAGAAAAATTGCTGTTGGTTTAAGAGACTCTGGCAAACCTCGAATGAAGGGGGTCATAATCTCAGGTTTGACAGGCTGTTGCATTGGTGACTCATAGCCAGAGATTAATTTTCTTTCCTGTATCATTTGCAAGCATGCAGCTTTGTGTATGTTTTCTAGGAGTTGGTCTGAGGTGCCGACTCTTGCCAGAGGGTCGCCCGTCTCTAGGGGGTTTAACCCCCCTGCCCAGTGAGCTGCACGCTGTGTCAGGGACCATGGAGCATGTGTGTTTCCTGTTGTTAGGAAAACTCCATGTCCCCAGTAGCCACTTGCTTCCTGTTCACTTAATTTAATTTGGTCGCCCCCTGTGAGGGAAACTCTGAAAACATACTCCATCTCCGATTCACTAGAGAGGCGGGAGTATTCTTTCTTTAATTTAGCTAATTCAGTGGCTGTGTATGGTATTTCTTTGGTGGTTATGTGGGGATCATGATCCTCTTCATTTATATAATTATATTCTGTTTTAATGAGAGGTCTCAAGTTGGAATAACAGTGCTCCCCACAATTTTGCATGTGTACTGATTCTTTCTGAGGGTATATTTGTTTCATGTTGTATGTCTCCTTTCCTTCTATTTCTGTGGGTAAATCTGCAGATTTTAAATTTTTGCTTCGCTCTTCTGCAAGAGAAATCTGCAGCAAATAATTCTGATTTCTTTCCTGTTCTAATTGTTTTTGCAAAGCTTCCACCAAATTCTGCAGGGATTCTATGACTGCTTTTTCTTCACTTACCCGTTCAAAACGGGTTTCTATGGCTGCCGAAAGACAGGCCCCCAAAACTGAGCAAAGAATGGTTTTATTTCTGCCCAGTTTGTATCTAGCATCATGTTGCAAAGAATATATTCTATCTACAATCTTTTCAAAGTTAAACCAATTATTCTGTGCCCACCTTTCTCCGTCTGGAGAAGGTCTAGCACCATGTTTGCCTAGCAAAGCATAAAATGCATTCTTATCTTTTTCACTCATTTTGTGCAGGGACCAAAACCACTCTCAGGAAGGTACGCTTCAAGTTACACCAAAGGCACAGCTAAAACTGTGTTTCCCTTTGCTTCCCTGGAATGGGCGAGGAGACCAAAACTGCCTGGGAGGTTCACCTTAGTTCCAAAGAGTTGTCTCCTCAACTACACCAAGCAGCCCAAAACACACAAAAACTAACTACAGTCCCATTTTTTGCACAATGAGATCCTTTTGTGAAATCCTGATGACAGGGAGTGCTATACGCCTGGGTGTGTACAGTGTGCAGGAATTTTCCCTCGCCCCCCTTGCTTTCTAACCGCGCTCACCGAAGTGGCGTGCTAGGTGCGGCTGAGACGAGGGTCCTTCCCCTGTTACAAGCTATACAGAACCCGCAACCCCTCTGTCCATCAAGATCCTGACCGTGACGCCAATTTCATGTCACGGTCCACAAATATACGCAGGGAACCTGATGGTTTGTTTTAGGGATCTCAGAGCGCAAAAGACACAGCAGGGAACAACTCAGTTTACTCCATCAAAAATGCACCTTTATTTAGTGCCAACAAATGCCATAGTGGGGAGAGAAATAAAAAATAGTAAGAAAGAGAGAGAAAGAGGGGAAGGGGATTATAACTACAAACGTGGAGGGTCGAGTCTTCGACGCCTGACGATGCCTATAGACGCGATCTTCTCCCGTGGGGTGATCACAAAAGTGAGCGGGGGTCTCCAGAGGTTTTATAGGTTGGTCAAGGCGGGAAGCAAAGCAAGGGGCACAGAGCCAAAGCAGGAACCAGCTGTGTAAAGGCTGAGTGCTCAGGAACAAGCTGCAAACCGTACCTCCAGTACGGACAGACCAGTTTGGACAGGCAGCCTTGGCTCAGTCCACTGTGACCAGTTCCATTGTTCTTGCACTCCGCTCTCATGGAGATGCATACCAGTCCTCCGAGACTTGGCAAGCGTTCCACCTCAGCCAGGCCAGGGGCTCCTTTCAGAGTCTGGGGTCTCAGTCCTCAATCATTGGAGACAGTCGTGAGGCATATCACATCCTTGGACAGACTCTGACAGCTTCCTGTCATGGGCAGAGTGGGAGCTTCAGGCAAAAGCTTCATTTCTTCACTGGAGAAACTCCTGCTGAGTCATGAGGTGGAGAAATGACACCCAACAGACACCATGGATCCTCAAACCCCTCCAGGATGCCTGACTTTTCAAATTCCATCTAAGAGAGGAGACTGGGAGTGGCTGGATCCAATCCTAGTCCCAGATTTTGTCAAAGGTTTACGTGTAAAAGACTGGACAGGTGGAATTGAACTGCAATGCAATTTGTCCCCCAGGATTACCGATTCAATACCAGATATATTTCCATAAATGCAGCTATGACTGATTCTGATCAGGATTAGACAGAAAGATTTATTTACACAACAGAGCAAATAGAAAAAAGAGAGTTATTTACTCCACAGTATAGGAGCTGTAAAAATTATATAGAATATAGTGCTCTAGGAAGCAATTTTGAAGTAAACAGGGCCTTGTTGGACTTGTTTGAGCCCATTCCAGGCAGAGCCTCCTGCTCCATGAGGAACTGCCTTTCCTGTGCCATGACCAGGGCAGGTCCCGCTGCAGGAAAAGCCCCAGGCCAAGCCAACACAACGAAGGGCTCGGGCACAAGTGCAGAGTGCCGTGCTGGGAGCTGTGCCAGGGAGAGCCCGAGGCACCAAAGGCACCTTGGCAGCAGCAGCTGCTTCCAGGCCATGGCCAGAAGCCTCCCTTGGCAGCCCGGCCTGCTGGCCCCCACTGCACAGCTGCTGCTTAGGGCTCATTTCTGCCTGGGCTCTGCCCCAGCCCGCAGAGTGACACCTCAGCCCTGACTCTGGCACAGCCGCTGTGCCTGAGCCCTGCAAAGCCTCAAGGTCACCTGCGCCTCCCTGGCTCTGGCAGCCCCTGGGGCAGGGGGGGAAAGGCCAGAGAAGGGGCTGGCTTTGGCTGCTGGATGTGGGCTCCAGCAGAGACAAGGAGGACTCAAGGGAGTGGATGGAGTCCAGCCAGCAGCCCCTTCTCCCCATGCAATCCTGGAATGGTTGGGATGGGAAGAGCTCTGCAGTGCTCATCTCATCCAAACGCCTGCGATGAGCAGGGACATCTTTCACCAGATCAGGTTGTTCAGAGCCCTGTCCCAGCTGGACTTGAATGTTTCCAGGGAGGGGGCATTGACCAGCTCTCTGGGAAAGCCTGTCCTGGTGGATCACCAGCCTCATGCTCAAAAATTTCTTCCTTATCTCTCCGCATCTGAACCTCCCTTCCTTCAGTTTAAAACCAGCACCCTTTGTCCTATTGGGACAGGCCGTCCTAAAACCTTTGTCCACCATTGCATTCCCAATGAGCCGGGTTTCCGTGGCAATTGCCGGGACAGGTGACCCAGGTGTGCTGTCCCAGTGAGGGTTGCCATGGAACCAGTGCCCAGCACTGCCCCTTTCTGCCTGGCTGAGCTGCCTTTGGCCCTGGCAGCGGCGTTTGCTGCTGGTTCCGCGGCGCCTGAGCAGCCAGCGCGGCACAGGGCAGGTGGCCGTGGCACAGCCCCCAGCAAGGGATCCCCTCTGGCTCTGGCCACTGACACCAGCCCTGGGCAAGGGGCCCAGGCACTGGGCTCAGGCCAGTGTCCATGGACACAGCCCCTTGCCATGGCCCCGGGCAGCTTGGGATGATGATCCAGCCTCCCTCCTGGCCCAGGCCTGGGCTGCAGCGCCCTTCCCCACAGCCTGTGTGCACAGAAGCACTTCCAGGGCTCTCTGCATTTCCCTTGCCCTCACTCTTGCCTCACTCACACACCTCCCAACAACCCACCTGGAGCTTTGACTTGCAAGGAGTTCAAAGCTTGTCTGTCCTTGAGGAGTTGGTCTAATTCTGCCTCCAGCCAACTCTAAATTTTTGTTTATTGTACATCTTCGTTGGTGTCTAAAACATTCCTTGCATGGTTCTGCCTTGGGGAAGGGGAACCTCCTTGGTGACACCTTGGGCTTGCCACAAATTGAGGAGATTGTTTGGAACTTAGGAGGTTTTGATTGCTGAGAAAGGAAGAAAACCTCTCTTTGTCTGAGTGAACCCAGTTCTCTGAGCAAAGCAGGTCCCAGGTGAGTGAGGAGAGGCAGGATGGGGTTAGGGAATGTGGAGCATGGTTGTCCAAAGTGGATCAGAGCTCAAGGCACAGCTCCTCTGACCAGGCCAGACTTCCTTAGGAGAGACCCTGGATCAGTATCAGTCACTTGAATGCTGCAATGACCTCTGCTCTCAAGAGAAAAATACCCCCTTTGAAAAGAAGAGTGTTGATTCCTTCGACGCTCTTTGAACTATTTCTCCATAACTCTAGGAAAAAAGACTTCCTAAGGAACTGCACCAGGCCAGAAGGAAATCAAGGCACAGCCGTGGTTTGTCAGGACTTGCTTTCTCCTAATGAGCCCAGTGATGCATTTGGTGCTGAGCCCTGGAACCTCAGGGCCTGAGAAGAGATTCCACAAACCTTTCCAGGAGTCAAAGTCAGAGGAAAAACCCAAAGTGTCTGGAAGCATTAAAGGGTCACCCTGAGGTCCATCCCCAACACAGGTTCCTCATGGAGTCCTTGGAGGAGAGAATTGGAGGCCAGGATTGCACCAAAACCTCTCAGAGACTCAGTGTGGGAAGGAAAAACCCAAAGTACCTTAAACACCCTGAGTATCTCAAAGCATGAATGAGCCCCACTGAGTGTCAATGCACAGCTCTCAAGGGACTCCTTAAAGCAGATAATTGGGGCCATGATTGCACAAACCTCTCAGAGACTCAGTGGCAAAAAGAAGTGCTTAAATGACCCCGATTACCTTGAAGCATGAATGAGCTCCACCGAGTGTTGTTACTGAGTAAAAATCTCAAGGGACTGATTAGAGCAAATAATTGGAGGCCACGAGTGCACAAACCTCTCAGACTCAGTGCCAAAAAAAAGTCCTTGAATAAACCTCGAGTAGCCGGAATTACTGATGAGCCCCACTGAGTGCTTTTACTGACTGAGAATCTCAAAGGACTTGTTAAAGTAGATAATTTGGGCAACAATGGCACAAACCTTTCACAAAGTCAGTTTTAAAAGGGAAGCATCAAGTACCTTTAAAAACCTGAAGTGCTTTGAAGCATTAATGAGTGCACTGAGTGTCATTACTGACAAAGCCTCTCAAGGGACTAATTAAAGCAAATAACTGGAGGCCGTGATTGCACAAACCTCTCTGAGACTCCAAGGCAAAAGCAAAGCCCTAAGTCCTTTGAAAAGCCTGCAGTCCCTGGGAGCATTAAGGAGCCCCCAGGGCCATTCCTGCCCAAGGCTCCCCAGGGACTCCTTCCAGCACATCCTTGAGGTCACTGGGATGGGAGGGGGATGCCGAGGGCAGGACAAGGGGCTGACAGTGCCCAGCCTTGCCGGGGCTGTGCCAGGAGGCCCCAGGGCCTCAGGACAAGGTGACTCCTCACGGCCCTTGGTGGCACAGAGGCTGCTGTGGCCCAGGGCACCAAGACTTGGCTTCTCTTTGTCCCCACGTGTCATCACTGCCTGCAGTTCTCTGCTCTGGCTGGGGCCTGGGGACACTTTCTCTGTCGTGTCCCTCAGCGGGACCCAGTAAAACTTCAAGAAACTTTGGAGCTGGATTCTGACTTTGAATTCTTGAGAGGTTTCTCCAGCTCCCTCTCAGGGACTGATGTTCAGGGCCTCAGCACAAGCCTGGAGAGGGTCACTCAAGCCCTTGTGCCGTGTCTGTGCGGCTGAGCTGGGCCGGGCTCCTGGCACAGAGGCAGCTCCTGGCAAGGGCAGCGCTGCAGAGAGACAGCTCTGCCCAGGAGCAGCTCCTGTGCCCAGCCGAGCAGGGCTGGGGCACTGCCTGCAGCCACCCCGGGCACAGCACACAGGCACAGAGGGCTTCAACTCAGCCTGGGCTGGCAGCACAGAGCAGAGCTCACTGAGGGCTCACTGGGGGACAAATCCTCGCAGCGTTAGGAAGAGTCACTCCCAGGCTGGGGGAAGAGAAGCTGCAGCTCCTGCAGGGATCTCCTGAAGCTGGCACATCCCACAGCTTTAAGGCCCTTCCAGGAGGACTCTCAGCGTGGCTGCAGAGCAGGCATGTGGCCCCAGGGCAGGGCTGGGTGTCCCTGCTGCAGCGCCCGAGGCACAGCACAGGGCAGCTCCCTGTTGCCGGGCTCTGCTGCAGGGCTGAGCAGCCGGGGCTGCAGCCAGGGGTGCCCAGGGCTGTCGAGCAGAGCAGGGTCCTGCAGCCCAGGGCGCTGCGCTGGGCCAGGGACTCTGCTGCCTGCCAGGGACAGCTCTCAGCTGGCCCGGGGAGCTGCTGCCAGCGCTGGGGAGAAGCTGTGGGGGGAAGGAGCCACCCTGAGCAGGGCAGGTGCTGCTGCTGAGAGGGGCTGTGTGGGGCAGGGCTGCTCCCAGCTCCAGACCAGCCTGGGCACAGCTCCGGAGGACACTTGCCAAAGGAAGCTAAGCCTGGTATTGCTGCAAAGACCAGGAGCTTTCCTGAGAGTGTTTTCAATTTCCTGCTTGGAGAAGGATGGGAAAGTTGGGGTGATGACAAAAACATTTTTGCTTTTGATGAATTTTTCATTTATTCGTAGCTCTGTTAACTACTATTATGTAGTTATAAAACTATCATCTTTAATCAACTCTATTCAACTACTATGACTCTATTCAACTACTTTTATATACTTGTATTACTATAATCTTTCATTAACTCTACAACATTTCCTACCCTTTATCTTAGATTTTAGAACAATAAGCTTCAAAATATATTCCTGAAATACTGCCCAGTCTTCTTGTCAGGAAGTGGACCTACAAGATGAACATTTTGTTTTTAAACCAGAGTGTGAGCAGTCAGAAAAAAAAGTGGCACAAAGAAGCCCTTGGACCTACTCCAATGGGTTGACCCAGGGGTTTGTAGCTGTGGATACTGAATTTCCTATTCGATGTTTCTGTTAAATATCCTAATTAATCAACCTCTAATAAATTGTTGAAATCAGGGGCTGGGTGTTCCTCATTCCCACTGAGACACCTGGAAGTTTCCAAGAAAGGTCTGGTTTTTACTTCACTGTTGTAACGCTGTTGCAAGGGGTTTTTTTCTCTTCTGATTATAGGCAAAAGAGGATGAGTGAAGCAGAACAGGAATTGTAATCACAGAACCACAGAACATTCTGAGTTGAAAGGGACACCTAGGATCATCAGAGTCATGTTTAATCATTTACAGAGACTCCTGGTTTGTAACTTTGGGTGGTCAGTCTCTCTGCTGGGAGCCTCCTAAAGGGCCTTCAGCCACTCCTCAGCCCTCAGCAGCAGCAGCAGCAGCATCCCCTTTGCAGGGCCCAGCAGGGCTCTCCTGAGCTGCCCTTGCCCAGCTGCAGACAGACCCTGCCCCAGGCCGGGCCCTGCAGACAGGCAGGTTTCTGTAGGGCTGGGCCCAGGGCGCAGAGGGTGGGATGGGCTCTGTGAGCACTGGCAGGGACAAGGCTCCTCTCAGGAGGGAAATGTCCAGGCCCAGGGAGAGGCTCAGGGAAGGAGAGGGGGCTGAACAGAGCAGTGCTGGGGGCAGGAGGGCACTGTGGGTGTGTGGGAGGTGCTGTGCACAGCTGGGCACGGGAACACTGTCCTGAGTGCCTGGCTGTGTCTGCCCTGCCCTCCCAGGCACAGCCCCACAACATCTTCTCTTGGTTCTGCCCTCCCCTGATACTGTCACTGTCATCTGGTGCTCTCAGGGAGGCTCTGGCATTTGCAGCAGCTGAGCCAGGCACTGCCCTTGGGATTCTTGCCAGGCAGCTGTGTCCATGGGAATGGGGTGTCCGAGCTTCCCTGTGACCTGTGTGGCTGTGGGCAAAGCAGTCCATGGGAAAGGGGAATGAGCTGAGCCCCCTCCCTGAGATCCCATCATGGGCACACCCGGGGATCTCCTTGCTGCGTCCTTCCAAGCTCTGAGCTGCCCTCCTGCCTGCAGATCTGTGCCAGAGCCTCTGGCAGTTCCCTGAATGTGCCACGGGGAAGTGCAGAGATGCCACAGCTGAGGAAATGCTGTTGGGTTTGCCAAGGGAGCTGTGAGTGTCCTTGGCAGAAGGGGGTGCTGAGGACCTTGCCCAGAGACCTTTGGAGAGGGTGAGACATTCGGGGATCCCTCTGCTCTGGGCAAGGTCTGGTGCAGCAGAAATGCTGGGGATTTCTGACCTCAGTATACCAGGAATGATGTGTGGGCAGGAAAATAATGCCTATAATTCCTTCCTGTTTTCCATGCCCTTTAGAAGTGGGAGTGAAGATGGCAACAAGCCTTTCTGCATTAGGAGTGATTCCACTGACAAATCCTGAATATCCAGGCTTGTCCCTCTGCCACATGGCCAAAAACCCAGGGCAGCGGGGCAGGGACAGCTCCTGGAGAGCCCCCATGCACAGGCCTGGCTGCTCCTGGCACACTCAGGCAGCACAACTGGAGCTCAGGCAGGGACCTGGGTGAAGGTTTTCCCAGAGCAGGAACAAGGGTGGGTGAATCACAGTGGGACAGTCTACAGGGAATGAGCCATGTTTGGCTCAAAGCAGCCTGTCCTGACTTGTCACTATCCTTTATCCGTGAACACGTCCCCATGTGCAGCCACAGCAAATGTCCAACAGCAGCTCCATCAGCCGCTTCCCTCCTGCTGGCATTGGCAGACACGCGGCAGCTGCAGCTCCTGCACTTCTGCCTCTTCCTGGGCATCTCCCTGGCTGCCCTCCTGGGCAATGGCCTCGTCATCAGTGCCATAGCTTGCGGCCACCACCTGCACAGCCCCATGTTCTTCTTCCTGCTCAACCTGGCCCTCAGCGGCCTGCACCACTGTCCCCAAAGCCATGCACAATTCCCTCTGGGACACCAGGACCATCTCCTACACGGGAGGTGCTGCACGGCTCTTTTTCTTTCTGTTCTTCATGTCAGCAGAGTATTTGCTCCTGACCATCATGTGCTATGACCGCTCTGTGTCCATCTGCAGACCCCTGCACTACGGGACCCTCCTGGGCAGCAGAGCTTGTGCCCACATGGCAGCAGCTGCCGGGGCCAGTGCCTTTCTCAATGCTCTCATGCACACGGCCAATACATTTTCCCTGCCCCTGTGCCATGGCAATGCGCTGGGCCAGTTCTTCCACGAGGTTCACCAGATCCTCAAGCTCTGCTAGTCCAACTACTGCTTCAGGGAGTTTGGGTTCATTGGTTTTTCCATCTCTTTAGGATTACGTTGTTTTGTGTTCATTGTTTTCTCCTATGTGCAGATCATCAGGGCTGTGCTGAGGATCCCCTCTGAGCAGGGATGACATCACAAAGCCTTCTCCACCTGCCTCCCTCACCTGGCTGTGCTCTCCCTATTCCTCAGCACTGCCATGTTTGCCTATCTGAAGCCCCCCCAATCTCCTCCCCATCCCCGGATCTGGCCCTGTCAGTTCTGTTCTCGCTGGTGCCTCCAGCCATGAACCCCCTCCTCTGCAGCCTGAGGAAGCAGGAGCTCGAGGCTGCAGTGTGGAAGACTGATGGCTGGATGGTTTCACAAACATTAAACTGCTGGCCAGTTTCTCAAAATCACTTGTCATAAAAGTCATTTTTGATACCTCTTGTTGCTTTACTTTGGAGGTTCTTTTCCTTTGTTTTACTTTTGTAATATTGTCCACAAAGCAGTGTCACTGTTTGTGCCATTTCTCATTTTGTTTCTCTCCACCTTCCCTGTGGCCACAGACTGTGTCAATGAGGGGCTGCACTCCTGGTGGCTTTAAAGGAACCCAAGGATCTGGCAGGCAAGTTTTCTGCAGAGATCCCCCTTTGGTTCTCTTCTCTGGATGAGAGCTGGGGGCAGATCAGTGCTGGCACAGCAGCTGTGCCCAGGAGCAGCAGCCCTTGGTGTTGGCAGCGCTGCTCCTGTGGCCCTGCCCCGCTGCCCTCCTGGCCCTGGTGTTGCTGTAGGGCCGGAGTGCTCTCGGCGCCGGGCACAGGGCTGGGGCTGGCAGTGCCGGGGCTGCAGCAGGGACAGGCCATGGGCTCCGCTGGGGCAGCGCTGACACCTCAGGGCAGGGCCTCGCTGCTCCAGGCTCCTTGCCCAGGCTCTCTCCAGAACACGCCCAGGCCCAATGCTGTGCACGGAAAAGCCCCGTGAGCAGCCCCAGGGTGGCCGTGGGCAGGCTGGGGGCAAACAGCCCGGCTGGGGCTCTGCAGGGTCCCTGGGGGAGACGGGAAGGAGCAGCAGAGCAGGGGCTGATCCATCCCCACTGTGCTGGACACCCCCGGGCAGCGTCCCAGAGCGTCCTCATGCACCTGCCAACAGCATCCCCCCTCTGCAGCCCTGGCCTCTCTCCCAGCTCACACGGGGGCCGCATCCTTGCAGGCACAGACACGGCAGCTCTGGCTCAGGAGCCCCTGTTTGCAGTGCCCAGAGCAGGCCTGAGCACCCCCATGGTGTTGGTGTGGGGAGATGAACCTGAGGGAGCACAAATGCCATCAGCCCCTGGGGCCAGGAAGGGCTGGGGGACAGGAGGGAAACCACTCAACTTTGTTGAGGCCCCTGTAGTCAGCCAGAAAGTTTGTTCCCATCAGCTGGGAGTTTCCTGTGCCACTGCTGACTTACTAAAATATGGATATTGATCTACTATCGATACCCAACTGTGACAGACAGAAGACTCTCTAACAGTTTAGAGTTAGAAAGGGTATGCTCAATGCAACGCCAGGCAGTTGTGTGCGATCACTCCCTAAAATGCACTGCCAAGTTACAAATTCAAATACTAATACATATTTATAGCACTAATACTAATACATATTATACTAATACTAATATATATTTATTTAGTATCCAAAATACTAATACATATTTATAGCACTAAAACCTTCCATTCTCTGCTTCATATTATAATTAGCTAAAAAGCTATTAAGCATGTGTAGTTTGTTCTTTGAATTGGGTCAGTGGTCCTTTATATGGGGAGGGGGCGTAAAAAAAGGAAGTAAGTGGAGTCTTCCTCATTGTAAACTTTCAACCTTTTCAATGGATATCAAGATAAATGATAACTGGTCAAACTCCTGTTTCCTTTCTCCGTGACTGTTGAATGGGTTTTAGGATGCTCGAGGATTTACAATTGTCTGTGTTCCTAAATCTATTTATCAGTTTCTTCTGTTTCTCATTATAAACACAGCTAAACAAACACAAAAATGACAAGCAATTAGTTATTTAGATCCAGGATCGTTATCCTTGATCGGAATCCTTTCATCTAACCATTAACTTCTAATTCTTTCCAGCACAGCTTATCTATCTACCTACTTTAACTAATTCTGGCAAAGCTTATCTTTAGCTAAAACATTAACTTTTCTCAAATCCTTACCTCCTTTGAAATTCATCTCTCAGCTCTCCCTTGATTTCCCCGTGGTCTGTTGCAATTCATTGGGAGATCTTTTTTCCTAGAATTACGGAGAAATATTTCAAAGGGCTTCTAATAAACGCACATTCCTATTTTCAAGGGTGTATTTTTCTCTTGAGAGCAGAGGTGATTGCAGCATTCAGTGACTCATATTGACCCAGGGACTCTCCTAAGCAGGCAGGTCTGGCCTGCTCAGAGAAGCTGTGCCTTGAGCTCTGACCCAGTGGACAACCTTGCTCCACATTCCCCAACTCCATCCTGCCTCTCCTCGCTCACGTGGGACCTGCTTTGCTCGGAGAACTGGGTGCACTCAGGCAACGAGGGGTTTCCTTTCTTTTAGTTTAGCAATCTAAAACCCCTGAGCTTCCCCATGGAAAACAGACAATCTCCTTGTAATAGATACATAGTATTAAATTCGTGGATTAAAACTGTGTGTATTAAAACTTTGCAGTGGAATGTAAAAAACCCCTGAATTCCTGGAAAGAGTTCCAGGGCATCTCTTCGCATACCACAGTCTTTTCACAGTCCAAAGGTGTTACCTCGACATCTGCCAGAGAGGTAACCGGGAAACGGCCCATTAAGCATGGGCTGACCACATCTTCACAGCTCATCAGGAGATCTGATACCAATCTGGGCAGAAACCTTCTGACAGAAGATTCGGAGACTTTTCATTCAGACGTCTTCTCAATTTCTCAGGAAACTCTTTCAGATATCCCTTGCGGACACCAGACATTTCAATGATTATGTTATGTACATGATGTCATGTTCTTCGGGTTCTTTGTTACCGTCTTGTTTTCGCCTCAGGGTAGAAAAATGGTATAAAACACCTCCCCTGAGACCCCGAATTTGTGGGCAGTACTCCGGAGAAGCACCCTTTGCTGCTCCCGGGTTGTCCACCCAACATTCGATCGATGTTGTCCTGATTTATCGTGGCGTTTCCCGAAATTGCTTTTCAAATTTGTTAAATAAATCTTTGATTTTGGAAATTGGCTCTGATCATTTATAACATCCTCAGGTGTGTGCCAAGCCCAAGGTGCCACCAAGGAAGTTCCCCTTTCCCAAGGCAGAACCATGCAAGGAATGTTTTAGACGCACAGGAAGTTCTAAAATAAACACAAATCCAGAGCCTGGGCTCTCTCACTGTTCCCGGCTCCTGCACAGTCCCTCTCTCAGTCCCTTGGCCCCCCGGAATCCCCTCTGGGGCTCAGAGAACAGCCGGCAATGGAAGCTTGCCCTGAAAAGGCACCATTGTGGTGCTCCCCAGCCAGGCCAGAAATGGAACTTTGTTCCTTTAGCCTGGGTGCAGAGACCCCCCGGGGCCTTTTCTGCACAGAGTTCCAGCCCCCAGCGTTTGCTGAAGGCGCTCTCTGCACATGTCACACTGCCAGGGCCCTGTCCTTGCTGTCACCTGCTGTGGCTGGGCCCAAAGAGAGCTCCTGCGCTTGCATTTCCAGCTGCCGTGCAACCAAAGCTGAGGGATCTGGAGCTGCCTGAATGCAAAAACTGAGATACGAGCTTCTCTCGAAGGGGAAATCTCCCCCTCCTGTGCTAACCCATGGCAATGCTGGCAAATGCACCAGCCACGGCCAGAATTCAGATTTCACTGCTAAACTTCCTTATATCCAGGGATAGTTCCCATGGGAATATTGTCAGGACAAGTCTGGCTGGCAGTGGTTTCACAAGGGTCACTTCCCATCTGTCCCCAAAACTCTAGGGAAGGCTTTGTGCTTTCCTTCCAATGGGAAAAAAACCCTGTCCTGCTTCTCCAGGTGCCCATGGCTGAGATTGGGATTCCACCTCCAAAACTTCCCTCTATCCAAAGCCTGCTCCTAGACAAAATCTGCCATTAATGACAAGTCTGGGTGACCTTGGCCTAGTGAGTCTCTCACCTGCCTTCCAAACCCTGGGGCTCGGTACTTTCCTTCCTACGGAAAAGAACTGTCCTTCTTGTCCAGGTGCCCATGGCCAGAACTGGGATTCCACCTCCAACATTGCCTCTTGTGAGAGACTGGAGGAGATTGTTGGCTGGAAACATTTCGTGCGAGGGGGAGGAAGGGGCAGAGCCAGCCTTACCCTGCCCTGAACCCCAGCACTTCTCAAAGCATTGACTTGACCCTGTAACCCAAATCCCCCAGAGCCTCTATCCCAGCCCAGCAGTGTCTGCCAATCCCTGGCACACCAAAGGCAATGCTCCACACCCACCTCTGCAGCCCCCAGCCCAGCTCCTGAGTGACCAGATGACCCAAAGTCCCATCTGGGGGAGGGGCCCAGGAAGACCAAGGGGTATTTTAGGCTGACCACAAGGCAAGCACACACGTTGACCCTAGCTCCTCTTGGAATTTCTGTCTGAACACTGCTGGAATCCAGGAGCTGGTAGCAGGGTGTGTTCTTCTCTCTATCTCTCTCTCTATCTCTCTATATTTTATTTGTCATTCTCTCTTTCTGTGTCTTCCTCTTCTAATTCCCTCTTCTTGCAAATTTTGCTTAACTTAAAATTGAGCAGGCTTCCAGTTTGTGAAGTTGAATGGGCCAAGTTAACGCTTTGAGCAGTGTTTTTTTGTTGACTGAATGTCATAGTAAAGCTTTTGCTCAAGTTTCTCTGATTTTCTAAAGTTGCCAGTAAAGGCTGTTTTGTTGTTTTAAGCTTCTGAGAATCTCTTGTCGGTACTTCTCCATTGTTTCCAACTCAGAGTACACAAACAATTGTAATTCCTTTGCAATGTCTCACGGAGAGAGTTGTTTGGGGGTTGGGGCTCAGGGCTTCTCTGTCCTGCTTGGCACAGCCCAGGCAGGGCTTTCACAGCCACATCCCACGCTCCGTTTCCCACCTGGACCCGCTGGTGCCTCTGAGTTCTGCTTGCCCAGCCCCAGGGACGCTCTCCTTGTCTGCCCATTCCCCCACGGTCTCTGGGCAGGGGTGGCCTCAGTGGGAGCTGTGACACCCTCCCTCAGACACTTGGAGGCTGCTGCTGGGTTGGACTTCTCCAGAGGCTTGTTCAGCCTTCAGCTCTTCAGTTCAGGAATTCAGTGGCCCAGGGCTCCATCAACATTCAGAACACGTTAACAGGCCAAGCCTCGGGGAATAATTTGATTTAAGTTTTCAAATTTTTCTGGTTAATTGGACAGATTTTAGAACTGTCCTCCAAGTGAATGTATAATATTTTAAAGGACACTGAGAAAAGATTTTTATGGTCCTGTTTAGAGGTTTTATTCCCTATTAATACACTGATATGTGCAATCTCCAATTGGCATTGAATCCAAGTGAGACATAGACTTTAAAGAATTAAGGATTTTAGAGAGGTTAAGATTTTAGTTAGAGATAAGCTTTGTAGGAATTAATTAAAGTTTGCTAAAAATTAAAAGTTTGTGGTTAGTTAAGGGAAACCAGATTTGAATTAACTTTCCCAGGCCTCAATAACTGGTTGCTTGTCAACTTTATGTTTTGCTTAGCTGGGTTTGTAATGAAGAACAGAGAACCTGATAAATAGATTTAGGAGCACAAGACGATTACAGAAACTCCCTATTCAGAAACCCATTGAAAGTCATGCACCTGGAGAAATGGGAGTCCTACCAGAGCTCATTTGTCACATTTGCATTGAAAAGGTAGAAAGTTCAGAGCAAGGACGACTCATCTTACTTTCTTATTTTAAGCTCCCCTCCCCTTGAAAAGGAGCACCGACCCATTTCAAAGGCCAAACTAGCATGCTTAATTGTTTTTTGGCTAGTTACCATACTAAGCGGAGAATGGGATGGGGGGGGGGGGGGCTCTGAATACGCATTTGTGTTTTGGGTATTCAACATCTTTGTAAATAAAAGGACTCTGCGATTGTCTGTAAATTGCGGTGTGTATTTGGGAGCCACCCTGCATGCCGCCCGGTGCTGCAACAGACATACACTTTCTAACTTTAAACTGTTAGAAAGTTTTTGTCCCCCTCAGTTGGATAGCAGTATTAGCTCGATATTCATATTTTTTTAATAAATCACAAGTACCTTCTAATTCACTTTGAATAGCTATGAAAATCAAGGCCCTTCCTGACTGACAATCAATCAGACTCTGTCCCTACCCCCACCCCACCATTTCCCCCATCCAAGCCCTGGGACTCAGAGCAGCCTTGTGCAAATCTGAGCTCCTTCCACCCCAGGCTGCACCTGCAGCTTTCAGCTCCTTGGCTCCAATTCCCACCTGCTTTCCTTGGAGGAGCTGCCTGAGACACAGAGGGATGTTCATTTCTTGTCAGCACACAAACCCAGGGGAAGGCACAGCTGCGTAAAATGCAAAAGTCATTTCTCTGCTGGGTATTAACATCCACTTTCCACAGCAGACACTCTCAGACCAATGGAAAAGACCTCCTGTGCCCAGCACAGATCCCAAGGTCTCCCCAAAGCCTCCCTGCCCCGATTCTGGCCAGATTTGTTTTTTGCACACGCTGAAGACAGGAGCTCCCTCCATGCCTAGAGGAAGGAAAAGAGAACAAGTGGATGAAGAGCTCTCCTGTGCAGAGCCAAGGTGCAAGTGCCACCAGAGTGGGAACCACAACTCACCAGGTTTGTGTCCTTTGGGGCTCCGGGACTGGTGAGACTCAGAGGCACAGAAAGGTTTCTTGCCAACAAACAGAAGTTGAACACCAGACAGTTTAATAAGCATCCCAGCTCTTCCCTCAGCTCTCTGTGATGTCCCAGCAGCATCTGACATGTCCACCATCCCCAAGGGCTTTCCATGCAGGAAGAGTTTTCGACAAAGACATACGAAAAGGAAATTCTGTGATAGATACAGACACACTTAAGATGTTGACTGATACGATACTTCTGTGAACTTCAGAGAGATTGGGCAACTGCCTGAAGATCAAAGCATGAAACCAGTCAGTTGAGAGGCACTTGAATGACCAGAGAGTGTCTGGAGGAGGAAATCAGGGAGACTCGGGAAGGACATAGATCCAGCTGGTCTAGTAAAGAAATGTCCGTAGTCATGGCAATTGAAACAGGAGAGCTAGAAACACCAGAAGGAATAGGTGAAGAAAATAATAAACGGAATCTTTTTGACACAACTAGAGAAGAGCAGTATTTCTTGTTATGCCATCAGTAGAAGAATATAGTAGATCCAGGAAATTTCTGGTGGGAAAACTTTGCCATTTCCTCAACTACTCAAACGACCCAGATAATAAAAATATGCTTGTATATTATGAAATGCACAAGTACGAAAACCTGTGCCCCTTTCCAGGCAGACATCAGCTGTGTGTGCATGAACAGGCGGTGCCACTTGTGCCCTGAGGTGCCGAGCTGGGATTGGCATCTCTCAGAGAACAGCTGTAGCGGGAGCAGCGCACCTTGCAAGGTGCATGTCCCGGAGAGCCCCAGAGGGCTCCTGTCCCATAAACATCTGCTCTGCTCCAGGCTGAAACAGGGACCAGCATGGTGCCAGGATCATCAGAGAACAGGATGAGTGCTGGAATTCAATCCCCTGCCCATCCCGCAGCAGCCCTGCCTTTCCCTCCCCAAGCCCTGGTCTCCAGCACAGCCATGGAGGCTCTTTGGGCTCTGGACTTTTCCTGCAGCCACCAAGGGCAGCTGAGCTGTGCCTTTGGCACAGTCAGCCCTGCCCAGCGCAGGCGATGCCCAGCAATTCCTCGCGTGTGCCTGGCCTTGCTGTCAGCCCCGGCAGCGGCCGCGTGGCCCCTTTGTGCCGCCCTGGGCCAGCCACGGTGCCACAGCCCCCGCGCGGGACAGGAGCACTGCGGGGGGGAACGGCCCCTGTGCCGTGGTGCCCACAGCAGCCTTGGGGCTCTGTGCCCCATGGCCTCCCTGCTGGGCAGCCTCTGCCAGCTCCTGCACAGCCCGTGGCCCCTGTGGGCCTGCACAGACAGCCCTGCCCCAGGCTCTGCCGGGCTCTGGGCCAGCAGAGAGGCCGGGCAGGGCTGGCCGTGGCCAGGAACAGGCCCTGAGCCCCACGGGAGGATGGAGCTGGGCCAGAGCCAAACTGCCCCGCAAACCTGGGCTGAGCAGCCGGGGCTGGCAATGCCTGGGGACAGAGGCTGGCATGGGTGACAAATGTCCTGGCCCCTCCCTGCTCTGTCCGTGCCACCAAGGGCACAGAGCAGCCTCCTCTGTGGGGCACTTGCCTGTTTTCAATGCCTTCCACAGGCGCTGGCCCTGCCCCACAAGGGCTGGCCTGAGTCCTGCCCCTGCACGCTCACACAGGCTGAGATGGACACTGATGGTTTCTGGGTCAGGCTCTCTCAGCCCAGCCCAGCTCCCTGCAAGCTCTGCCAGCTGCCCTGAGCTCTCTGCAGCACCAGGGGTCTCTCCCCAGCACAGCCCAGCCACCTCTGGCCCCACAGCTCTGCTCAGGGCAGGCGGCTCTGGGCAGGGGCCCCACGGCCTCAGCCCCTCGCAAGGGCACAGCAGCAGCTGCAGCTCAGAGAGGACTCAGCCCCAGCCATGGGGAAGGTGCTGGGCCAAGGCAGAAGAGGCTTCCTGTGTGCCCTGCTCCCCTGTCCCTGAGGTCCTGAGAGCTCTGCAGCCCCTGCTGCCATCCCATCTGCCCAGGCCAGCACAACAGCACCAGCCTTGGGGCCCTGCAGAGCTGCTCCTGCTCCAGGCCCAGGGCCCATCCCCAAGCTGGGGCAGCCAGAAAGCTGTGCCCATTTCTGTTCATTCCTGCTCTGATGAGGATGGATCTTCAGCCCCTTGCAGGCTGATGATGAATTTTACTACTGCAGGGGCCTCTTCTTTCTTGAGCTCTTCAGTTCAGGAATTCAGTGAGAAAGGCTCATCAATATTTGTTCAAAACGCTCAAACAAGAAAAGCCCCTGGAAATATTTTAAGCTTTCAATTCTTCTGTGGTCAATTATAGAGATTTCAGAAGTGTATTCAAAGTGAATATAATGTATAGAAAACAAGGCAGAGAGAACTGTTTTGACCTGTTTCATGATCCTGTTTGTAGACTGATATCAGCAATGGCCAAATGATATTGACCCCCAACACATTCTAATGCAGTCTGAATAGATATGAAAAATCAAGACCCTTCATGGCTCACAATCAATCCGACTTTGTCCCACCCCCTCCCCACCATTTCCCTCATCCAGCCCCTGGCACTCCTACGGATCAGGAATGGTGTGGCCAGCAGGAGCAGGGCAGTGATTCTTCCCCTGTGCTCGGCACTGGTTGGGCAGCACCTCGAGTGCTGCGCCCAGTTCTGGGCCCCCCAATTTAGGAAGGACATGGAGGGGCTGGAGCGTGTCCAGAGAAGGGCAACAAGGGTGCTGAGGGGTCTGGAGCACAAGTCCTGTGAGGAGCAGCTGAGGGGTCTGGGGCTGTTCATCCTGGAGAAGACGAGGCTCAGGGGAGACAAGGTGGTGTCAGGGCACAGGTTGGACTTGATGATGTCCAAGGTCTTTTCCAACCTTGCTGATTCCGTGATTCTCTGAAACCAGCCTTGCAGCAGTTGCAGGATGAGGCCTGGGCCTCCTCTCCAGAAGGTGCAGCAGCCCAGGTCCCTCAGCTTCTCCTCACAGCCCCAGAGCCCATCCTGTCAGTCCTGCAGAGCCTCTGCAGCTCCTCCTCATGGCCCAGAACAGGGAGCCCCACAGCCAGACACACCAGCCCACACGTGCCCCCCTGGCCTGTGGTGCCTCTGGCAAGGGAGCAGCACAAGGCACTGCAGGAGCCTGCAGACAATTCCTGAAGCACTTGGAGGATGATCCTGCACCCCAAGGGATGTTCCCATGATGCCAACTCAGGAAGTGAAATGGGGAGTGGGCCCAGAGAGGAAAGGGCAACCAGGGATGGGCTGTTTGCTGGGGAGAGAGCAGGGATGGGCAATAGGGAGAAATTTGTACCAGGAAAAGAAAGCCAGGGTGAAGCAAAGGAAATGCTCAGGGCAATTTGGGGATGGCTGCCAGGCAGCGCTTGGCTCTGAGCAACAACATCTGCAGTGGCACAGGAAACTCCCAGCTGATGGGAACAAACTTTCTGGCTGACTTCAGAGGCCACGACAGAACTGAGTGGTTTTCTCTCCTGTCGCCCAGCCCTTCCTGGCCCCAGGGGCTGATGGCATTTGTGCTCCCTCAGGTTCATCTCCCCACACCAACACCATGGGGGTGCTCAGGCCTGCTCTGGGCACTGCAAACAGGGGCTCCTGAGCCAGAGCTGCCGTGTCTGTGCCTGCAAGGATGCGGCCCCCGTGTGAGCTGGGAGAGAGGCCAGGGCTGCAGAGGGGGGATGCTGTTGGCAGGTGCATGAGGACGCTCTGGGACGCTGCCCGGGGGTGTCCAGCACAGTGGGGATGGATCAGCCCCTGCTCTGCTGCTCCTTCCCGTCTCCCCCAGGGACCCTGCAGAGCCCCAGCCGTGCTGTTTGCCCCCAGCCTGCCCACGGCCACCCTGGGACTGCTCACGGGGCTTTTCCGTGCACAGCATTGGGCCTGGGCGTGTTCTGGAGAGAGCCTGGGCAAGGAGCCTGGAGCAGCGAGGCCCTGCCCTGAGGCGTCAGCGCTGCCCCAGCGGAGCCCATGGCCTGTCCCTGCTGCAGCCCCGGCACTGCCAGCCCCAGCCCTGTGCCCGGCGCCGAGAGCACTCCGGCCCTACAGCAACGCCAGGGCCAGGAGGGCAGCGGGGCAGGGCCACGGGAGCAGCGCTGCCAACACCAAGGGCTGCTGCTCCTGGGCACAGCTGCTGTGCCAGCACTGATCTGCCCCCAGCTCTCATCCAGAGAAGAGAACCAAAGGGGGATCTCTGCAGAAAACTTGCCTGCCAGATCCTTGGGTTCCTTTAAAGCCACCAGGAGTGCAGCCCCTCATTGACACAGTCTGTGGCCACAGGGAAGGTGGAGAGAAACAAGATGAGGAATGGCACAAACAGTGACACGGCTTTGTGGACAATATTACAAAAGTAAAACAAAGGAAAAGAACCTCCAAAGTAAAGCAACAAGAGGTATCAAAAATGACTTTTATGACAAGTGATTTTGAGAAACTGGCCAGCAGTTTAATGTTTGTGAAACCATCCAGCCATCAGTCTTCCACACTGCAGCCTCGAGCTCCTGCTTCCTCAGGCTGCAGATGAGGGGGTTCATGGCTGGAGGCACCAGCGAGAACAGAACTGACAGGGCCAGATCCAGGGATGGGGAGGAGATGGAGGGGGGCTTCAGGTGAGCAAACATGACAGTGCTGAGGAACAGGGAGACCACGGCCAGGGGATGGCGGCAGGTGGAGAAGGCTTTGTGCCGTCCCTGCTCAGAGGGGATCCTCAGCACAGCCCTGATGATCTGCACATAGGAGAAAGGACACAAACCTGGTGAGTTGTGGTTCCCACTCCGGTGGCACTTGCACCTTGGCTCTGCACAGGAGAGCTCTTCATCCACTTGTTCTCTTTTCCTTCCTCTAGGCATGGAGGGAGCTCCTGTCTTCAGCGTGTGCAAAAAACAAATCTGGCCAGAATCGGGGCAGGGAGGCTTTGGGGAGACCTTGGGATCTGTGCTGGGCACAGGAGGTCTTTTCCATTGGTCTGAGAGTGTCTGCTGTGGAAAGTGGATGTTAATACCCAGCAGAGAAATGACTTTTGCATTTTACGCAGCTGTGCCTTCCCCTGGGTTTGTGTGCTGACAAGAAATGAACATCCCTCTGTGTCTCAGGCAGCTCCTCCAAGGAAAGCAGGTGGGAATTGGAGCCAAGGAGCTGAAAGCTGCAG
Source organism: Chamaea fasciata (assembly GCF_029207755.1). Classification (NCBI taxonomy): domain Eukaryota; kingdom Metazoa; phylum Chordata; class Aves; order Passeriformes; family Sylviidae; genus Chamaea; species Chamaea fasciata. Next base: position 647,761 of record NW_027094147.1, on the reverse strand, counting down.
GTGCAGCCTGGGGTGGAAGGAGCTCAGATTTGCACAAGGCTGCTCTGAGTCCCAGGGCTTGGATGGGGGAAATGGTGGGGTGGGGGTAGGGACAGAGTCTGATTGATTGTCAGTCAGGAAGGGCCTTGATTTTCATAGCTATTCAAAGTGAATTAGAAGGTACTTGTGATTTATTAAAAAAATATGAATATCGAGCTAATACTGATATCCAAGTGAGGGGGACAAAAACTTTCTAACAGTTTAAAGTTAGAAAGTGTATGTCTGTTGCAGCACCGGGCGGCATGCGGGGTGGCTCCCAAATACACACCGCAATTTACAGACAATCACAGAGTCCTTATATTTACAAAGATGCTGAATACCCAAAACACAAATGCGTATTCAGAGCCCCCCCCCCCCCCATCCCATTCTCCGCTTAGTATGGTAACTAGCCAAAAAACAATTAAGCATGCTAGTTTGGCCTTGGAAATGGGTCGGTGCTCCTTTTCAAGGGGAGGGGGGCTTAAAATGGGAAAGTAAGATGAGTCGTCCTTGCTCTGAACTTTCTACCTTTTCAATGCAAATGTGACAAATGAGCTCTGGTAGGACTCCCATTTCTCCAGGTGCATGACTTTCAATGGGTTTCTGAATAGGGAGTTTCTGTAATCGTCTTGTGCTCCTAAATCTATTTATCAGGTTCTCTGTTCTTCATTACAAACCCAGCTAAGCAAAACATAAAGTTGACAAGCAATCAGTTATTGAGGCCTGGGAAAGTTAATTCAAATCTGGTTTCCCTTAACTAACCACAAACTTTTAATTTTTAGCAAACTTTAATTAATTCCTACAAAGCTTATCGCTAACTAAAATCTTAACCTCTCTAAAATCCTTAATTCTTTAAAGTCTATGTCTCACTTGGATTCAATGCCAATTGGAGATTGCACATATCAGTGTATTAATAGGGAATAAAACCTCTAAACAGGACCATAAAAATCTTTTCTCAGTGTCCTTTAAAATATTATACATTCACTTGGAGGACAGTTCTAAAATCTGTCCAATTAACCAGAAAAATTTGAAAACTTAAATCAAATGATTCCCAGAGGCTTGGCCTGTTAACGTGTTCTGAATGTTGATGGAGCCCTGGGCCACTGAATTCCTGAACTGAAGAGCTGAAGGCTGAACAAGCCTCTGGAGAAGTCCAACCCAGCAGCAGCCTCCAAGTGTCTGAGGGAGGGTGTCACAGCTCCCACTGAGGCCACCCCTGCCCAGAGACCCTGGGGGAATGGGCAGACAAGGAGAGCGTCCCTGGGGCTGGGCAAGCAGAACTCAGAGGCACCAGCGGGTCCAGGTGGGAAACGGAGCGTGGGATGTGGCTGTGAAAGCCCTGCCTGGGCTGTGCCAAGCAGGACAGAGAAGCCCTGAGCCCCAACCCCCAAACAACTCTCTCCGTGAGACATTGCAAAGGAATTACAATTGTTTGTGTACTCTGAGTTGGAAACAATGGAGAAGTACCAACAAGAGATTCTCAGAAGCTTAAAACAACAAAACAGCCTTTACTGGCAACTTTAGAAAATCAGAGAAACTTGAGCAAAAGCTTTACTATGACATTCAGTCAACAAAAAAACACTGCTCAAAGCGTTAACTTGGCCCATTCAACTTCACAAACTGGAAGCCTGCTCAATTTTAAGTTAAGCAAAATTTGCAAGAAGAGGGAATTAGAAGAGGAAGACACAGAAAGAGAGAAAGACAAATAAAATATAGAGAGATAGAGGGAAGAACACACACTGCTACCAGCTCCTGGATTCCAGCAGTGTTCAGACAGAAATTCCAAGAGGAGCTAGGGTCAACGTGTGTGCTTGCCTTGTGGTCAGCCTAAAATACCCCTTGGTCTTCCTGGGCCCCTCCCCCAGATGGGACTTTGGGTCATCTGGTCACTCAGGAGCTGGGCTGGGGGCTGCAGAGGTGGGTGTGGAGCATTGCCTTTGGTGTGCCAGGGATTGGCAGACACTGCTGGGCTGGGATAGAGGCTCTGGGGGATTTGGGTTACAGGGTCAAGTCAATGCTTTGAGAAGTGCTGGGGTTCAGGGCAGGGTAAGCCTGGCTCTGCCCCTTCCTCCCCCTCACACGAAATGTTTCCAGCCAACAATCTCCTCCAGTCTCTCACAAGAGGCAATGTTGGAGGTGGAATCCCAATTCTGGCCATGGGCACCTGGACAAGAAGGACAGTTCTTTTCCGTAGGAAGGAAAGTACAGAGCCCCAGGGTTTGGAAGGCAGGTGAGAGACTCACTAGGCCAAGGTCACCCAGACTTGTCATTAATGGCAGATTTTGTCTGGGAGCAGGCTTTGGATAGAGGGAATTTTTGGAGGTGGAATCCCAATCTCAGCCATGGGCACTTGGAGAAGCAGGACAGGGTTTTTTTTTCCCATTGGAAGGAAAGCACAAAGCCTTCCCTAGAGTTTTGGGGACAGATGGGAAGTGACCTTTGTGAAACCACTGCCAGCCAGACTTGTCCTGACAATATTCCCATGGCAACTATCCCTGGATATAAGGAAGTTTAGCAGTGAAATCTGAATTCTGGCCGTGGCTGGTGCATTTGCCAGCATTGCCATGGGTTAGCACAGGAGGGGGAGATTTCCCCTTCGAGAGAAGCTCGTATTTCAGTTTTTGCATTCAGGCAGCTCCAGATCCCTCAGCTTTGGTTGCACGGCAGCTGGAAATGCAAGCGCAGGAGCTCTCTTTGGGCCCAGCCACAGCAGGTGACAGCAAGGACAGGGCCCTGGCAGTGTGACATGTGCAGAGAGCGCCTTCAGCAAACGCTGGCGGCTGGAACTCTGTGCAGAAAAGGCCCCGGGGGGTCTCTGCACCCAGGCTAAAGGAACAAAGTTCCATTTCTGGCCTGGCTGGGGAGCACCACAATGGTGCCTTTTCAGGGCAAGCTTCCATTGCCGGCTGTTCTCTCAGCCCCAGAGGGGATTCCGGGGGGCCAAGGGGCTGAGAGAGGGACTGTGCAGGAGCCGGGAACAGTGAGAGAGTCCAGGCTCTGGATTTGTGTTTATTTTAGAACTTCCTGTGCGTCTAAAACATTCCTTGCATGGTTCTGCCTTGGGAAAGGGGAACTTCCTTGGTGGCACCTTGGGCTTGGCACACACCTGAGGATGTTATAAATGATCAGAGCCAATTTCCAAAATCAAAGATTTATTTAACAAATTTGAAAAGCAATTTCGGGAAACGCCACGATAAATCAGGACAACATCAGTCGAATGTTGGGTGGACAACCCGGGAGCAGCAAAGGGTGCTTCTCCGGAGTACTGCCCACAAATTCGGGGTCTCAGGGGAGGTGTTTTAGACCATTTTTCTACCCTGAGGCGAAAACAAGACGGTAACAAAGAACCCGAAGAACATGACATCATGTACATAACATAATCATTGAAATGTCTGGTGTCCGCAAGGGATATCTGAAAGAGTTTCCTGAGAAATTGAGAAGACGTCTGAATGAAAAGTCTCCGAATCTTCTGTCAGAAGGTTTCTGCCCAGATTGGTATCGGATCTCCTGATGAGCTGTGAAGATGTGGCCAGCCCATGCTTAATGGGCCGTTTCCCGGTTACCTCTCTGGCAGATGTCGAGGTAACACCTTTGGACTGGGAAATGACTGTGGTATGCGAAGAGATGCCCTGGAACTCTTTCCAGGAATTCAGGGGTTTTTTACATTCCACTGCAAAGTTTTAATACACACAATTTTAATCCACGAATTTAATACTATGTATCTATTACAAGGAGATTGTCTGTTTTCCATGGGGAAGCTCAGGGGTTTTAGATTGCTAAACTAAAAGAAAGGAAACCCCTCGTTGCCTGAGTGCACCCAGTTCTCCGAGCAAAGCAGGTCCCACGTGAGCGAGGAGAGGCAGGATGGAGTTGGGGAATGTGGAGCAAGGTTGTCCACTGGGTCAGAGCTCAAGGCACAGCTTCTCTAAGCAGGCCAGACCTGCCTGCTTAGGAGAGTCCCTGGGTCAATATGAGTCACTGAATGCTGCAATCACCTCTGCTCTCAAGAGAAAAATACACCCTTGAAAACAGGAATGTGCGTTTATTAGAAGCCCTTTGAAATATTTCTCCGTAACTCTAGGAAAAAAGATCTCCCAATGAATTGCAACAGACCACGGGGAAATCAAGGGAGAGCTGAGAGATGAATTTCAAAGGAGGTAAGGATTTGAGAAAAGTTAATGTTTTAGCTAAAGATAAGCTTTGCCAGAATTAGTTAAAGCAGGTAGCTAGATAAGCTGTGCTGGAAAGAATTAGAAGTTAATGGTTAGATGAAAGGATTCCGATCAAGGATAACGATCCTGGATCTAAATAACTAATTGCTTGTCATTTTTGTGTTTGTTTAGCTGTGTTTATAATGAGAAACAGAAGAAACTGATAAATAGATTTAGGAACACAGACAATTGTAAATCCTCGAGCATCCTAAAACCCATTCAACAGTCAGGGAGAAAGGAAACAGGAGTTTGACCAGTTATCATTTATCTTGATATCCATTGTAAAGGTTGAAAGTTTACAATGAGGAAGACTCCACTTACTTCCTTTTTTTACGCCCCCTCCCCATATAAAGGACCACTGACACAATTCAAAGAACAAACCACACATGCTTAATAGCTTTTTAGCTAATTATAATATGAAGCAGAGAATGGGAGGTTTTAGTGCTATAAATATGTATTAGTATTTTGGATATTCAACACTTTTGAAAAGAAAGAGATTTTGTAACTTGGCAGTGCATTTTAGGGAGTGATCGCACACAACTGCCTGGCGTTGCATTAAACATATACTTTCTAACTCTAAACTGTTAGAGAGTCTTCTGTCTGTCACAGTTGGGTATCGATAGTAGATCAATATCCATATTTTAATAAGTCAGCAGTGGCACAGGAAACTCCCAGCTGATGGGAACAAACTTTCTGGCTGACTTCAGAGGCCTCAACAAAGTTGAGTGGTTTTCTCTCCTGTCCCCCAGCCCTTCCTGGCCCCAGGGGCTGATGGCATTTGTGCTCCCTCAGGTTCATCTCCCCACACCAACACCATGGGGGTGCTCAGGCCTGCTCTGGGCACTGCAAACAGGGGCTCCTGAGCCAGAGCTGCCGTGTCTGTGCCTGCAAGGATGCGGCCCCCGTGTGAGCTGGGAGAGAGGCCAGGGCTGCAGAGGGGGGATGTTGATGGCAGGTGCATGAGGACGCTCTGGGACGCTGCCCGGGGGTGTCCAGCACAGTGGGGATGGATCAGCCCCTGCTCTGCTGCTCCTTCCCGTCTCCCCCAGGGACCCTGCAGAGCCCCAGCCGGGCTGTTTGCCCCCAGCCTGCCCACGGCCACCCTGGGGCTGCTCACGGGGCTTTTCCGTGCACAGCATTGGGCCTGGGCGTGTTCTGGAGAGAGCCTGGGCAAGGAGCCTGGAGCAGCGAGGCCCTGCCCTGAGGCGTCAGCGCTGCCCCAGCGGAGCCCATGGCCTGTCCCTGCTGCAGCCCCGGCACTGCCAGCCCCAGCCCTGTGCCCGGCGCCGAGAGCACTCCGGCCCTACAGCAACGCCAGGGCCAGGAGGGCAGCGGGGCAGGGCCACGGGAGCAGCGCTGCCAACACCAAGGGCTGCTGCTCCTGGGCACAGCTGCTGTGCCAGCACTGATCTGCCCCCAGCTCTCATCCAGAGAAGAGAACCAAAGGGGGATCTCTGCAGAAAACTTGCCTGCCAGATCCTTGGGTTCCTTTAAAGCCACCAGGAGTGCAGCCCCTCATTGACACAGTCTGTGGCCACAGGGAAGGTGGAGACAAACAAAATGAGGAATGGCACAAACAGTGACACTGCTTTGTGGACAATATTACAAAAGTAAAACAAAGGAAAAGAACCTCCAAAGTAAAGCAACAAGAGGTATCAAAAATGACTTTTATGACAAGTGATTTTGAGAAACTGGCCAGCAGTTTAATGTTTGTGAAACCATCCAGCCATCAGTCTTCCACACTGCAGCCTCGAGCTCCTGCTTCCTCAGGCTGTAGATGAGGGGGTTCATGGCTGGAGGCACCAGCGAGAACAGAACTGACAGGGCCAGATCCGGGGATGGGGAGGAGATGGAGGGGGGCTTCAGGTGAGCAAACATGACGGTGCTGAGGAACAGGGAGACCACGGCCAGGTGATGGCGGCAGGTGGAAAAGGCTTTGTGACGTCATCCCTGTTTAGACGGGATCCTCAGCACGGCCCTGAAGATCTGCAAAGAGGAGAAAACAATGAAAACAAAACAACCAAATACCAAAGAGGCACTAACAGCCAAAAGTTCTTTTCTTACCTGGCGGGTTGGAGGCTGGGGGCTGCTGTTCCCTGGGGAGCTGCTGGAAGCTGCAGGGCTGGATCCTGAGCACCTCCCGGTCGATCGGGGGCAGCTGCCCCCCGTAGAGCTCCAGGAAGCGGCTGGGGGCCCCCTCCTGTCCGAGCAGCCACAGCCGCTCCCCGTGGAAGCCGAGGAAGTCGCAGGGCGGGATCCGCAGCACCTCCCGCGGGGCGGGCAGTGGCCGCTGCCCATAGAGCTCCTGGAAGCGGCTCGGCCCCTCCCGCCGGGCCGGCCCCGGCCGCTCCCTGTGCAGCAGGTGGAAGCCGCAGGGCGGGCGCCAGGCGAGCGGCGGCCGTTCCCTGGGCGGCTGCTGGAAGCGGCCGGGCCGGGGACAGCGCAGCTCCCGGCCGTCCGGCAGCACCCGCTCCCTGTGCAGCAGAAGGAAGCCGCGGGGCGGGCGCCCGGGCGGCAGCGGCGGCCGCTCCCTGGGCAGCGGCTTGAAGCCGCAGGGCGGGCGCCTGCGCCCCTCCCGCCCCGCCGCCGGCCGCTGCCTGTTGGCCGCGCTCCGGCGCCTGATGCGGAGCAGGAGGTCGGGGCGGTCGTGGCGAAACCAGGGGTTCCTGTAGTGGAGCCAGGCGCCGGCATCGCCAAGCAAGCCCGGCACCTTGCGGAAGCCGTAGCGGTTCAGCTGGCGCAGGAAGCTGCGAAACTGCGTGGCCCGGAAGGTGTGCGGGGCCGGCCCCTGGGAGCCGCCCGGGCCGAGCAGCTCCCGCTCCAAGAGGGAGCGGTCGATGAGCAGCCCCCGCGCCTGGCTGTCCCAGCGCACGGAGCGGGCGCGGGGGCTGTTCGCCAGGCGCCACAGCTTGGCGGGGAAGGTGCCGGCGCTGAGCCCGGCGGGCAGCGGCAGCTCCGGCATGGCGTCCATCGCCAACTGTGGCCACAACGACCGGAGACCAACGGCCGCGGCTCAGCTCGGCTCGGCTCGGCTCGGCTCGGCTCAGCTCGGCTCGGCTCGGCTCGGCTCGGCTCGGCTCGGCTCGGCTCGGTTCGGCTCGGCTCGGCTCGGCTCGGCTCGGCTCGGCTCGGCTCGGCTCGGCTCGGCTCGGCTCGGTTCGGCTCGGCTCGGCTCGGCTCGGCTCGGTTCGGCTCGGCACGGGAAGCCCCTGGGCAGGGTGGGCTCTGGGAGCTGTGGTGGACTCTGTCCCCACGCTGCATCCTGTGCCTGGGTCACCGTCGGTGACGGAGGAAAAGGCCATTGCTTTGTCTTGGCTGGGGAAAGGATGAAAAGGGGACATTAGAAAGCATTCTTTTGGCCACCTTTTCAGCAGACTAACTGTTTTTTTCTCACCATCTCTGCCTGTTTTTTGCAGAGTTGGAACATTTCTCATGATTCGCTGTCAGCAACAGCAGCAGGAAGGGGCAGTGATTTTGTCAGCATTGTCATCAAAACGCTAGTGCTGCCCCATGGATGGATGTTGCTTTATGCAAGGGATGAAAGGCCTTCACTTGTAGGGAGCTCACACCGCTGTCTTCCCAAATGACGTTGCCATTTTCTTTCCTCAGGAATCGCTTCTTCTGTTTTTCCCCCCATCTGGGGAGATTTCCAATGCAAATGCCTCCTGCAGCCAGCTCTTGCCAATGCAGACTGACCAAGGAGATCTTGCAGTGGACAGAGACTCCCTAGAGCTGGTGTGGAGAGGTGAAGGGGGAAGGTTTGTCCTTTAGTCTTGAAGTCTTGTTGGGGAGCTGATTGTGCTTGGGGGGACTGACAAAAATGATGTGTCCTGAAAAACCACAGAGACTTTGGGGTTGTCATGTTGGGGCAGAAATTTCTGTCTGAGAACTTTTTGAAAAGTTTCAATTAACCTTTTTTTTTTTTTTTTTTTTTTTTTCTTTTTCCCTGCAGAGATCCTTTTCCATACCTTTTGGGGAACTTCCCTCTGCTGGTCTCCCAGGTCAGGCCATTTCCCAAGGTTCCTTCCCAAAGTGAGGAGTAGCCCATGGCCTCCACTCTCCACTGGAACCAAAGGAAGCACAGAGCTTGCTGTTGTGGGAGAAGAACTTCTCTTTCCTTTCCCTTTGGGGCAGGTTGGTATGTTCTCATTTGATAAAGGGAGGTTTAAACTCTGCAGGTGTTGCATTTCAAACTGCTCCAGCCTCGAGCTCTGGTGTGGGTATCCTTGGACAAAAGGCCTCCCTGTGTGAGCTCCCAGTGGGCTGGTTCAGTAAGGAAGTTGATATTTCAGGCTTGTGACTGCTGAAAGCAGTTGGTGTCTGGAGGTGTCCGGAGCTGAGAGCGACTACTTTTCTCGCCTGGCTGCAGAAAAGGTAGTTGGAAAGTGGGGATTGCACTTGCAGAGATGGCAATCAGGGGTGTTTTCCAAGAAATGGGCTGGCAGAGAGGCAGGTCTTGTGCTCAACTGGCTGTGTGTTTGTTTTGGTGGTGGGGAGGTGTTGTAATGAATCAGCCGAGACTCCATAGCCTTCATGCAGATAAAGCCAATTCTTTATTCACATCGCTTCTTTTGTCCAGTTTTCAGGGGCCTCATGCACCACACCCGTTGGCGGGTAGTTTCCTTACTGCCTCATTTATTGGTCAGAAGATCATTTGTGTGTATATGCTAAGTTTCAGGTTGTTTCCATTTTTCCTTGGTGGGTTCTGATGGAACAGAGCTAATATTTATGCAGATGCACTAGTTTTTGTCCCTAAGAATAGGCTGTTGTGTGAACAAACTTCTCTTTCTCTAAACAGTTTTCAACTGGGAGCTTGCAGGCTATTGCTAGCTGCTTAGCTAAAGTAGCATGGCCTCATCCATATTCCATAAGACCTTTCTTTAATAACATTTTTTACCTGTCTGCAACAGGGAGAGTCACAGACAGACACAGACACCAGCTGAAGCAACAGTGTCATTTACTATCATGCAGAAGTGCAAAGACAAATCAGAAAAGAAGAAGGTAAGCAAGGCACCTCATCACTGGTACAAAAGGTTGCCTCTAGTGGTTAAGAAAGATACATCAGCAGACACCCTTTTTACTTTATCCTTCATCCAGATCCACTCATCAGGTGGGGAAAGCTGTCCCAGCAAAGCTCGGGAAAGTCACTGCGAGGAACTAGGAAATCCTACACTGCCTCCCCCTTTCTTGGCCACCAGGCTTCTGACTGCACTGTGAGAGTAGCCCAGATTTGACAGTGGTGAACGAGCAATCTGACAGACCTTCTGGGGCAGGAGATCTGATTTCCTTCTCCTCTTGGTTTTCTCCCTGAGCCTGTCCAGGGCTCAAGGAGGAAGCAAGGCCAGATGTGGCCTTGTCTGGTTTCTTCATGCTGAAAGGTAAAGACGTGTTTCACCAATGAATGAATGCATAGATCCTATTGATAGTAACACTTGGTTAAGGAGCAGATCCATTGAAAGTTTGGTTGGAAGGGTCATCCAGAGGGCAGATTTAGCTCAGGGCCTGTTGTTCAGGCCTTAGTCCTTCAGTATTTTGTGGTGCAAATCAATGCCCTGGAAAGCTGGAAACAAATGAGTCCCTCTTGAGCACGTTTCAGAGCGGGAGCAGGATTAGCCCTGCAAGGCCGGGCTAGGGCCAAGAGCAGAGGGCCAGCAGGCTGCATTTGCCCAGAGGCAGCCGTCCAGACCAAGAAGGCCACTGGTGCCCAGGGCCTGAGGTGCCCGAGGCTGCCTCCCCGCTGTGCAGCTCTGCAGAGCCCGTGGAGCGCAGGGTCCCGGGCAGCCAGGGCGGCCTGGCTGCCTTGGAGCACGAGGGGTGTCCCAGAAAAGCTGCGGCCCTTGGCTTTTTAACTGTTGCTCAGAGTCTTGTCATTAGTCCACACTGTCTGACATGTTTTCCTTTCCTCTGGCATATTGAAGAGAGCTTTTTGAGAAAAGTGGCTGATGTAGCTTCTGCTGGTGCTGGTGCTTTTGTCTGCAGGTCAGGGCAGGTGGTTTGAACCAAGGACGGAGTCCGCAGTTAACACTGCAGTTTTGCCAAGCCAAGAAAACCGTTCACAACTGGGTGACCGATGCTGAGCAGCTTTGCTAGTTTTTGGAAAGTTATCACCTTAAAAAACCCAACAAATATTCCTCCATGAGGGTACCAGCAGTGTACTAAAGATCCCAACTTTTTCCACCTCTTTTCTGTGTCTTTGGTGTTTCTAAGTTCCCCATTCCCCAGCAGGAATGAAAGCATGGATGATAATGTGAGTGATTTGAGAGCTGTGTGTTGTGCCCTGCCACATCAGCGTTGATGACAGGCTGGACATGGACAGGTGTGTCGAGTTCAATTCATCCCAGTTCTGTGCCAACAGCAGCCCCAAGATGCCGAGAAGAACAAGGACGGTGGGTGGGTGTGCACGCACAGCCCTGTGGCCTGACTGCTGTGTGGGCAGAAGGTTCTCAACAGCAGTACATCTTCACTCCCCCAAGTGGGAAGAATATATCAGATCTATATGAAATGAAAATATTTATGAAACTGCACTCAATGGTACATATTTATATGTATCATAGATGCAATTTATCAAATATAATGCTGCATATTCTATATTTTGATATGCCATAATCAATAGAATCTATCAAATATAGAGTTGATCTTTCCCTAAGCTATTGCCTGTGGGTCCTAGAGGCCATCTCCTAGTGTTACTACATTTGTGCCTTCTGGTACTAGTTCTTACAGCAGCAACTCCCCTGGGAGTTCCTCCAGGGAACTTCACAGCAAGGGCTTCCATCACTGTCGTGGCTGTGGGAACTTGTTGCTTGCCATTTCTCCCCCAGAATCCTTGTGGATTCTGGAGCATGTCAGCACAGGTGTCCATGGCCCTTCCTTCATCGCCGGCCTGCAGCACTCACAGCCCTGCGGCCTCCCCCTTGCTGCAGCTCGTTTGCAAAGTGCTGCCAAAGGCAGCGGAGCTGGCTCAGGATCCCTGTTGGCTCCTGGGCTCCAGGATGACCTTCAGAGGGACACTTGGAGCGCTTCCTGAAGAGCTGCCCGTGGCATGGCGGGTGGATTTGTCCTCCCTGGGTGGCTCTGGTTGGAGCTGGATGCTCCGTGGAATCCCGGAGTTTTCTCAGCGGCCTTTGGAGCGAGTTCTCAGCCAAGGTGTGGCTCTGCTGCCATCCCAAATCTGCACCTGCCTTGCCCAGCCTGAGTGCAAGTGGGGCATGTGCTGGGCATGGATGGAGATTTCCATGGCCAAAATCCTCCAGTATATAAAACTGCTCATTGCTCTGGACAGCACAAATCACAAAACACCCATCGCAGTTGACAATTGTAATTTCTTGCAGATTCCTACAGCTGTGCTGCTGATCAACAAATACACCAGAATTGATTTCACATGAAAAATGTCATTTATTACAAATTGCTACACCTGCGCTGACAATACAGAACTATGCCGATGTCAATTTGAGTCTTAAAAAAAGGAATTTATTAGATTTTTACAACAATGCTATGTAAAAATATAGAAATATCCACTTCAGTTAAGAAAACTTAATTTATTGCCAACATCGACAACAAGTCACTAGACACAAAGATCAATTAGGTGTTTAGCAACTTAATTTATTACGTATTACTGCAAGCCTAAAGCCCATCTAGGAATACAAAAATATCAGTATTTCTATCTAAACAGTCGTCTACAAAGATCTCAATCGATACAATGACACAACTATACATCTCCAAACATGTTTAAATAGAAAGATACACCCAGATACACCCACCTCAAAATACAGAAGTCAATACACAGATGTAAATAGAAAACTAGATATATTTACTTCTAGGAATACCAATATACCTAATTAAAGAGCCATATAACTCCATCTGCATAAACAGAAATACCTACACAACTGTATTCATAGGAAATAGAATTAAAACACACATAGAACAGCATACTTACATATACATATACATATACTTACATCCATATATACATATGTTATTACAAAGATGTATGCATATATACAGACACATATATATGTAGCATACATTTATAAATATACCAAGATACATACAGAAATATTCCTATACAAATAGTAACTTGCATATATAAATATCCATGTAATTATTCCTCTCTATGCTACAGTCCATTTATCTTTAAACAGAAATCTAAGCAGAGGGATTCCTGCCACCCCATCTTCAAAGCCTTTCACTCTGTTCTTGCTTCCTCCCCTGCAGAGCAGCACCCCTGGACAAGGACAGCAGATGGCACTGGCTCAGGGGACAGTGCCTGGGGCCACCGGCAGCTCCCAGCGCTCCAGGGACAGCCGGGGCTGGAACTGCTGCTCCGCCCGGCCTGGCCGCCAGCTCAGACCCAGCACAGCAACAGGGGACACAGGGGGCACAGGGGGAGAAACAAGAGCTGAAACAGGCAGCTGAGGGGGGAAAGAGGTAAAAATGCAGCCTAGGCCTACACAAATATCACTCTATCCATCTCTATCGATTCACAGACCGTCACGGGGCTTTGCTTTGTGATGTCAGGGCACGGTTGCCACGTGGTCGTGGTGACATCGCAAGGTTGCCTTGGTGCACGGAAGGCCTCAGGGGTGTCAGAGCAGCTCTTGAGCTTGCTCAGTGCAGGAACTTGGTCCTGTGCTTGAGGCTTTTGTCAGTGGGCAGCTGCTGACTGACAGGAGACTCCTTTTAGCTAGCTTTAGAGCACAGTCTGCAAACTTGCACAGCAGTTGCCACAATGATTGGGCAACTCGCCGCTGCAGTTTTCACTGTTTATGGAGTTACTTATTCCTGCTATTTCCTGACTCACCTGGCAGGTAAGTCGAGGTTTTCCCTGGGTGTCACCTAACCTGGTTTTTGTGTCTTCCTGCTCTTTCTTAGTGACTGAGTTGATTTGGAAACAGAAAGGCCATTGGGATGCCGCTTGGGTAAAGCTCCTGTCAACATGTTCAGCTCAAAAGGGGGTGTCTGTAGCCACGGCCGTGCGGGCAGCATTTCCAAGGGAACCTGCAGGGGTTGCGTTCCCTCCGTGGGAGAGTCTGTGGCAGCAGAGTTTGCCAATTCCTCCATTGCTGGGTCAAGCAGGACAACTTTGAAAATGTAGACTGGGAGGCCTTCTTGGAAGGTCTTCTAAAAATGGTTGTCTCCAGTTTTCTCAAAGCATCTGCTTCATTTTCCCTTGCCTACTGCAGGTCACCTGAGCCGGGTATTCAGAGGTGCTGATCCTGAGGTGAGTAAGGAAAGAACATTTGATGTTCCTGGTGTTTAAAATTGTGCAGCAAGCTGTGAGCTTGGCCTGTGGCAGTAGAGTGTAGAGGGCCAGCTGAGTAGGCTGCAAGAAAATCCATTTCCATGTCTGCTGCAGCAAGAGCAAAGGCATCACTGCCTATTTCCTAATTTTCCATTCCAGAGCTTTAAAAGAACTAAAAGATCAGCTTTGCAGAGAGAATGTGCTTCCTGATAGTAGTCAGGGGGGAATATGTAATTTGGAGCAATTTGCAGTGTCCAGTTGAATCAGCCCATTAGAATTTAGTCAGAGTGACTTAGAATCCCCTTGCTCTCCAAGTTGATGATTTGTGCTTAGTAGAGCTGGTTCTAGAGCTGAAGAGAAAGAAGGTTCTAAATGAGCCTGTGTCTCACGCTCCTGTCTGTCCACAGATCACTGAAGGAAGAACAGACTCCCCTCCGGCTTCCTCTGCTCCTGGACAAGAAGCCGAAGAGGAGCCAAATGACCAAAAGGCTCCAGCTGTGGTCACACCACAGCCGGAACTTTCCCAGACAGTAAGTGCCACTTCTGGAGGGTGCTGTCTTTAGTGCGAGGCAGAGCTGCAAGTTTCTGAGCAGCCAGCTCTTGCTGTTGGTGGCTGAGAATGCTGAGTGCTGCAGTCCTGCCAGACCTAGCCATTCCCCTCAGCCAGTGACAGCTGGAAAATGGGCTTTGAGCTGCCATGTTTAGGCCCCAGCTTGCTGGGATTCTGATAGGGGCCAGCCTGGAGCAGGAAGGTTCCCTGTCTGCAGAGGAGGGAGCATGTCAAAGGCACTGTGCTCAGCCTTGCTGGATACGTAGGGGACGCTGTGGTCTGGGGACACCTGTCCCCCTCCACAGACGTGCCAAGTACCCACAGGCACCAAAAGTCTTGATCTGAGAACACAAGCTCTTTGGGGTGGTTTGTCCCCGGGAGCTTCTTGGCTGTGCTTACCCGGGAGCATTTCAGAGACACGCTGGGGACGTGGAGTTGCTGTTTGAAGACAGGGATCTTGGTGCCTTTGTTGCCAGGTTGTTCTTTTGCCTCTTCAGGCAGAGCAGTCAGTAGCAGAGCTGGCAGGCACTCGGAGTCCACCTGTCTTTTGGCTTTTAATAAGCTGCTAAGAGATGATGTGTTGTCCGTGAATCTTTGGGGGGCCACTCTTCTCGTGTGTGGCAAAAGACACGTTCCCTGTCAGCTTCCGAAGAGGCTGTTGGAGCTTCAGCCCCAGATGGAGGCTGATTGTACTGCTAGTGTCACAGTGGGACAGAGTGAAGGGCAGGGAGAGGGGAATTCAATGGAGCTCTTGGGACTGAGGAGGCCAGGAGTCCCCCAGGCACTGAAAGCACAGAGCCTTGTCATCTGCAGAGATCAGCACTGGGACAGGAGGGTTACAATGGAAGCAGAGGTGGGCAGGGAAGCAGAAAGAAGTGGCTGAATGAATATGATTTGTACGCTGAAAAAGGAAAAAGCTGAGCCTGATGGCATCTCCCAGTCACTTGCTCTGCATTTGTGTGTACAGAACGTGGAGGCAGAGGCACAAGCAGAGCCGCCCAAACCTCCGAGTGACACGATGGCAGCGAGGAGGAAGAGCAGGGAAGACATCAGAAGAACTGAGGATCAATGGAAACTCCATCAGGAGAGGGGCAATCAACAAAACCATGTAAGCGGAGGAGTAGTAGCCACTCCCCTGATGGAAGGTTCTGTCTCCTGTTCTTTACGGAACTTTGGAGACAAGCTGCAGGCAGAGCTGCAGAAAACTCGGGCTAGGATCAAGGCATGGGAGAAGAGGCTGGAGGAAGAAATGGAGATTCTAGCAGAAGACCGAGCGAAAATTTGTCTCCTCCTTGAGAAGCGAGAGGCTCTACAGAAACAAGTGAGTGAATGAGCAATAGCCACTGCAGTCACCAACCTGGTGCTTTCTGCCCTTCTTGCCTTTCCCCTGCAGAGCAGCAGGGGGGTGGGGTGATGCCTCTGAGTGCCATCCTGCTCCAGTGTGTGCCACAGGCACTCTGAAGGACACTCCCTGCTCTGCTGAATCTCAGCTGCTGCCCTGCACAGTGGCACTAGTGCTTTGGCCTTTTGGCCAGCAATCATCTGAATGCATTCCTGCTGGCCTCTTCCTGCTCTCCTTGTTTCTTGAGGTGTTCTTGCAGGGGAACACGGTGACCCAGATGGATCTGGAAAGAAGCTGTCTGTATCCCTTGTGAATCTGGTCCTCTCCCTTTCCTCACAGTCGATGACTCTTGGCTGACAGGGACAAGCTGGACTCTCTGACTGCTTTGTTCTCTTTGACTTAAGGTGGAAGTGTTGACATCTCGCCTGGCAGCCTGCAAAGATTTCCATCAAGTGACTGGCAGCAAGGAGCCCCAAGATTCCTGTGAGGCACAGAAACTGTCCCAGGCAGCAGCGCTGCCGGTTGGACACGTTCAGAAGATGCCGGAGGAAAAGAGGACTCCATGGGAGAAGGTAGAACATTTGAACAAAGAGCTGCAAGTGTGTCTGCAGCCCTTGGAAGGGGAAAAGCGTCCTTGGGAGAAAGTGGAATGGTCATTTTGGCAGTCACCCTTCAGAAAATCCATGCAAATGCATTTTGGAGAAAATGGACAATGAATCTGGCCTTGCACTCCAGTCAAACCAGCCTTTGGCTTTGAGCCATCCAGTTTGAGGAGTGGACATCAGAACAAACCCATGGCAGAGCCCTGCATGTGGCTGACAGCATCTTGCTAAGGGCTTGCACTTGAAATGGGATCTGGGGCTAATCTCTGCCAGCCACTTTTCTTTCTGACACAAACTCCTTTGTTGTCTCAGATCTCCACAGGCTCTTCTGTTGAACCTGCAGCAGCAGCAGTGTTACCTGAAGACACCTGTGCTGGCCAAGCTGTGCAGTAGAAGCCGGGCAGTTCGTTCATCTCCAGCACTGACACGGCTTCTGCTCAGCAACAGGAGATGGAGGATGATGAGGATGGGTCCCTGGAGCTCCTGAGTATGTCTTGTGTCTTTCTTCTCTGAGGGACAGTGTATTGTGTGCACGTGTCAGCACAGCTGGACCCAATGATTCTCCTCCCTTTGGTGTCCCAGGAGCATTTAGGGCTCCCCACAGGAAAGGCTGTGCTCCAAGGCAGCAAGAGAGTGCTCTGGGTGTTCCCGCTGCCTCTGAGGGCAGCTTGGACGTGCCTGGGGTTTGCCTGAGCTTCCCCAGCTGCTAAAGGCAGAAGCAGGGGTTGTCCTTGCATCAGCAGAAGGCTGTGAGCTAGCAAATGATCTGGGCAAGTCCTGTGTGCTAGTGGCCAAACTGGATAGAATAGTCAGCTTCCTAAATTCTCCTTAGACTCCTGACTTCTCATCCGCCATCCGAGCAAAAAAAACCTTCACGGAAATTGATTGGTTTGGCATTTTGTCTTTTGGTTGTGGTTTTAGTTTGGGTTTTTTCCCAGATTTTTTTGGGTAGAGGTTTTTTCTCCATCTTGAAGGAGCTCTTCTGCCCCATGAGTCTCAGTGGCGTAATTTTGATGACTGTTCCTATTTACCACTACTACATCTGCAGGTTTTTTAATGAGAAGATTATATATTTGTCAGTGAGGACTCTTTGGAAAGAACATCAGGTGACAGCAGAAACAGAGAGCAAGAGCTGTTTTTTTTGTGCCCCCAATGAAAAAAACAGATCCTTTTATTACAATCTGTATTTAATATCCTAGTTTTGTTCCTAGAAAGATAAGTCCAAGAGACACAGGCCTGGGACATGATCAGATAAAAGTGCACTGTAGGCATTTCTCAGGAGTGAGCCTCCAGCCCCTCTGCTGTATATTCCTCAGATCCATGGCACTTTTTCCTACCTGATTCCCAGTCATTCCCATGACTGTTAGAATGCTACCCACTGGCCCAAGCCCTGCTCAGATCAGTCTCTAGGAAAACACATCAAGCCCTTTGTGATTCTACAGCACAAGTCATTGAAGCTGCTTCTTGCCCAGAGCAGCTGCCGGTCCTGTGCCCTCAGATAAGACCTGGTGGGGCTGAGAAGAGAGCCCAGCTGACTCTCTGTCTCCCGTCACCTGTTGGCACAAAAGGGCACTGACGTGCACCTGGGTGTGTCTGCTCTCCAAGCCAATCCTGCCGTGTCCTCAGTGGGGGCAGCAGCTTGGAAGGGGCTGGGTGTGGCCGTGCCTTCTTGCCATTGCTTGTCAGTGCTGGTGCCTGGGCTTTGGCAGCTTTGTGGCGGTGGCTGCCCTGGCCCTGAGGGCTGGTGTGAGCGCCGAGGCTGGAGCCTTCCTTAGCTGGGAGAGTCCCGCTGCCGGCCGGCCGCTGCAGCGCGGAGCTGCCCCGAGGCAGCAGCCCCTGCTCTGGGCCGGCTCCTGCACGGCCTGGGCTGGGCTCACAGAGGGTCTGCATCTCCTCTGGGCAGCTGTCCGTGTCCTGCCGGCACCTGAGGAGCACTGCTGTCCCTGCTGCCCTTGCCCGCTGCGGGAAGGTGGGCACGTGTGCGGGGCTGAGAGGGCGAGTGCAATGGCAGGGACTGATCCCTGCTGTCAGGGGGAGGAGAAGCAGTGTGGTTCTTCACGTGGGCCACGGGCAAGGGCGTCTTCCAGCTCAGCCTGCTCCTCAAGGGTGAGGGTCCTGCTGCTGAAGGCCCCTTGGGATTGGTTAGAGCATGAGCTGCTTGGGTTTACAAAGGGAAAGGCATTCCTTTGGGAAACTGCTGCAAGGTGGGGAAGATGCCCTCCTCTCCTGGGAATGCATCTCCCTGTGCTTTGTTTGCTGTCAAGAGATCTCTTCAAAGGACTGTAGAAATCAGTGCTGGCCTGCTTGTACTGCAGAGCTGCCTGTCTTGTTGCAATTCTTGCAGTTTTTGTTGTTACGCAGCTGGCCACAAAGGACTCAGAAGCCCAGACTGTACAGCCCCAGCAGGGCTGCCTTTTGTATCTCCTGGATAGTGGGATGTCTGCTTTCAAGTGAGCATCTTGCATTTTGTTTCCCTCAGGGCAAATGGCGAGCATGGAAAATCCCCGAAGGAAATACATTGAAGAGGAAATTGTTGGCAGAGGGTGAGTCCAACCACAGTTACTTGTACACAGTCATGGGGCAACGATCTGCTGCTGGAATATCTGTCAAGGGTGAAGTCAGGCAAGCTGCAAACATATTCAGACACTGGGGTTAGTCTGCCCCATCTCTCAGTACCGGCCAGAATTTGGAAGTGTGGTCAGAAGGAATTGTCAGACACTTGGATTTCATTGCCAGAAACAGCAACCACCCCTTTTCGTAGCAGGCAGATAACTGTTTGAAGGAACATTTCTTCCCAAGAGTTTGCTGAAGGAAATAGTGTGATCAGGATAAAAACTGCCCAGTTTAGAAACTGAAATCCAAGACGAAAGAATCACCTGGCCTTTTGAGCTGAGGCACTAAAGCCCAGTGCTTCAGAAACAGGCCCAGTGCCCATGCACTGGAGAGGAAAATGCATCATCTGCCTTCTGGCAGAGCCCTCCTGCATGCTGCAGGTTGGAGGCATTTCCAGCAGACATCTCCTGTCTGGACTGGCTTTCACTCCAACGTCTAAATGGCTTCTCCTTGCTTTGCTGCTGTTTTGTTTCTAGGGCTTTTGGAGAGGTTTGCAGAGCCATCGACACTGCCACAGGAGGACAGGTAAATGTCAAGAGCCCCTGCAGATTCTGCTGCTCTCCAGGGCTTTCCTCTCTCGTGTCAGCTGTGGCTGCAGCTGTGGCTAGAGCTGTGCTGCAAAGGCACAAGAAGCACAGACTGGTGCCAGCCAGCCAGCTGCATTTGGGACAGTCTTTGTCCTGCTCAGCTGCCAGAAGGAAGGCAAGGGGGGCAGCGGTTCCTTTCAGAGAAGGACGCTCTCCCTGGCTCTCAATTGCTCCAACAAAGGGGCATCTCACTGCTCTCTGGGGCTACGGCTTCAGAGTCCTGAATTCTCATTTCTGGCTGCCAGCAAATTCATCGGAATGTTCCTGGCAGTTCCTTAGCCACCTGCAGTGCTGCACTTGGGAACTGCATGTAGGGGAGAGATCTGCAAGGCATCCCTAAAAGCCCCAAGCCCTGCCTAGGTCCCGAGATGTATCCACAGAGTACCAAGGCATGCATTTCTTCCTCTGAAGTACGGACAGAGAAACAGAGAGTGTGCTCAGAGCTTTGGGGGGTGAGAGTTGACACACCATTTTTAACAAGTGGACAAGGCAAAATGTGGTCAGTGGCCACGTGTCCTGGAACTGGCCCCCAAAGGAGCAGAGAAATGAGCTGTAGGAATGTCAGTTCCTAATTACTCCTTTGTCTAATCACAAGGCACTTTGGCAGAGCTCACCTGTGTCATTGCAAAATCACTCGCTCCATGTGTGTTGTGGTCTCATTCCACCAGCTTCTAAAGTTACTGATTTTCTGTGTCATTCTAGGTGGCCATCAAGAAAATCAATCTTCAAGGACTGAACAGGAATCAACAAGCGCTTAATGAAATCATGGTCATGAAGAAGAATAAGAGTCCCCACGTTGTGGATTATTTAGACAGGTGAGTGGTCATGGTCTCTTCCCATGAAGGTTTGTTTCCATAGTAAAAGCATGCGAGGTTAAAACCCCACTTTGGACACTGGCAGAAAATAGAGCTGTTAATAATCAGTTAATTATTATTTCTCTACTCATCTCCAATGGATGGGAAGAGAGTGTATTTTGCCTGCATGTGTCTTCCCTGGCTTTCAAACACTGAGTTGGAACACTGGCCAAAAACCTGAATCAACCCTCCCATACTAAGTCAATACCTTGTAAGCTCACTGCCTCCATGTTGTCTCAGGATTGATTTTTTCAAGTTTCTTCAATGCTGATGAAGCATGCTAGAGAGGATTTCCCTTGGATTGTTGCCCCTCTTTTCCAGGGCTGGCCAAGCCAGGAACACTAGGTGCTCCTTTCCAGAAATACCATGCGGGACAGGCTTTTCATCTTGGCTGATACTAAACTGTACTTTTGGCTTGCTGGCCATCTAAAATATCTCCTTTCTCACAGATGTGCTGTTCTCCTTGAGACTGCACAGACTGCAAACAATGCACAGCCTGGAGGGCATGTCTATTCCTTGAATTCTGTCCTTGTCACAAAGGGACCCGGAAACAAGAATCAAGCAAAGAAACCAATGTATGCATGTTCATCTGCATGGCCTTGTTCCCTTCTTTCAGCTACCTTGTGCTCGACGAACTCTGGCTGGTGATGGAGTACATGGATGGAGGCTCTCTGGATGATGTCATCGCTGAGGTTCGCATATGTGAACACCACGTTGCAACCATCAGTCGAGAGGTGAGGGATCCCATCTGTGCGTCCCAGGGCTTGGGCAGGATTGTCTGGGAAAGGGGCTCAGGACAGGAGCGATTCCGTGAGCCAGGCTTTGTTTCTGTGTGGCTGATATGCTCTGGGCAAGCAAGAGCATCTCAAGTGAACTGCCTGCCAGTGCCCCTGCACTCACTGGACTCTGTTCTTGTCCTCTTCTCTCCTGCTGTTGCACTTTCACTCTGGCTCTTGTATTTGCTCTTCTCCATCTTGCCTCTCTAAACTTTGGCCTGTCTGCGCTGCATTCCTTGCCTGTAAAAGCAAAGGTGGGGGTGGCACTGTTTGAAAGGAGCAGCAAAGAAGAGAGACTCATTTCTCTGAGTCCTCAGCTGGAAAGGTTAGCAGTGCAGCCAGAATGCTCTGTACTTCTGAGCACATCCAGTGCAGCAGCAGTCATCCTGGCTGGTTTGCAGGGCAGAGTCTACACCAGCAGTTGCTGTTGCTCTTTGGCAAGCTGACATGCCTTTCTTTAGAAAGGTGCTGCCCTGCCTGTGTTGTAGCAGCGTGCTCTTGCCCTCAATGGCACTGTCTTCTGCCATTACTCCTCATTCCCCTGCAGAGGGAATCTTGGAGAGCTCTTTCCTTTGTTGTGTGATGAAATCACATCACTGATTTTTGCCCTCCTGTTTCTGGTTTCTCTCTCAGTGCCTGCAAGGACTGGATTTTCTCCATTCCAACCACGTGATACACCGAGATGTGAAGAGCCTCAACATCCTCCTCAAAACGGATGGCTCTGTCAAGCTGGGTCAGTATTTTCTTGGTCAGGTGCAGCATTCCAGGGATATGTGGGCTGTGGGGCTGCTTTTGAGTGAGAGCCAGCCCCCCCAAAACGGTGCTGGTGGCAGTGCAGGGAGCCTGTTGTGAGCTGACCACGCGGTGGCAACGTGCACAGACCTATGGCAAGGATCGAGCCGTCCACAGTGGCATTGCTCTGTGTGTGTCCCTTCCAGAGGGAGGGGGCTACAAGTCTAAAGCTTCAGGGGAACAAAAGACACTGCTGGAGGCCGTGTAAAAAATGTGGGGATTTTTGAAGCAGCCAATGCCATATTTCCTTGGCTAAAGTCCTGAGGAAACAGAGCAGGGAGAGTTGTCCAGGAGATTCAGCAGCACATTCTCCAACTTCAACTGGGCAATTCTTTTCCTTGCTTTCCTAATTGCACAGGATTCAAATAAAAACGGTCTTTTGCTTTCTCCCCAGCTGATTTTGGCCTCTCTGCTCAACTCACCCCTGAGCAGAGTAGACGGAGCTCGGTGACCGGGACTGCTTGGTGGATGGCGCCTGAAATTGCAAAAGCTGAGTCCTATGGCCCCAAAGCAGACATCTGGTCTTTTGGAATTGTGGGCATTGAAATGGTGGAAGGAGAACCTCCTTACGGGAATAAAGGTCCTCTCTCGGTAAGGTGTAAATACTCTCTGTTCCCGCTGTCTTTCTCCCCCATCCCACGTTCTGTGTGCCATTGGACAAAATGCCATTGCCATCTGCTGGAACTACTTCCACCACGGTCCCTTTCTGAAAATGTCCCTGCAGCACATCAGCATCTGCTGGGGTTTTGGTTGCATCCATGGGGGAACTCAAGCCTTAGCCCAGGCAGACAATCTCCCTTCTCAGGCAACACTGGGCTTTGGCTTAGAAGTCGTTCCAGCTCTTTTGGCCGTGTAGATGGCCCTACTAACAGGAAACAAGCATCTTAGAGCTGCTGTTATCTTTCCTGAAATGAAGGAAAGTAACCCAAACCCAACAAAGTTTCTAAAGCAGTGGTTTGGAGAGAAGTGTACCCCCATTCTTCTCACAGGGAAACTTGCCTTAACTGAGGGATTTCCTTTCTTTACTTTTAATTACCATTGTTTTCAAGAACCAAGGAAAAAGCTTGATGACTTTTATAGCAGCTGTGCTTAAGGGACCAACAAGTGCTGCAGAGATGCTTTTCATGTAATACTCCTTGGAAATACTAGAGTGAGTTAGTGGAGCAAAGTCCCTCTTCCAACTAGCCTGTCAAGCTGCTCAGGTGAATCCTCAGAGAAGCAAAGGTGCTTTTGCTGATGTAGTTTCCACTAAGGAGGTCAGTCAATGAAATCAGCTGCCAGGGCAAGATCTGCTGGATGCTGGAAAAGCTGTGACTGCATCAGGCTTTGGGTTTTTTGTTGGTCCAGGAAAGTCATCTCTTCCTCTGTGCCACGGCAGAAACTGCCACTGCAGAGTGCAGCTGAAACAATGGGATCTGGGAGAGCAGTTCCAGATGTGAAAGAAGCAGCTGAGAGACTCGTCTTTCCTTTTTCTCCAGGCTCGATTCCTGATAGCCACCAAAGGGATCCCAAAGCTGCAGCAGCCCAAGCTTCTCTCCCCTTTGCTGCGTGACTTCCTGAGCTGCTGCCTGCAGAGAGACGAGGAGCGGCGCTGGTCTGCCAAGGAGCTGCTGCAGGTAAAATGCCAAGGGGCTGCGGGGGAAACAGTGTCCCAGGGACGGGCTCCTCCTGCACTGAACTGCCAGGCATCAGATGAGCCTCGTCCTCCTCGCCTCCACTCTTGGTGCTGTTCAAATGAGAACAGCCAGGAATCCTAGACTGGGCTGGGCTGGCAGGGACCTGTAAGGGTCATCTGCTCCAAGTGCCCTGCAATGAGCAGGGGCGTCTTTAAAGAGATCAGAATGCTATGACCTGAAATATTTCCAGGCCTGGGACATTTAGCAGCTCTTGCAGTAAGCTGTGCCACTGTTGTCCCACTGTTGCTCCTTAGACCTACTCTGACTCAATCCCCTCTTCATTGAAAAAAAGATTACCCTGCCTTTGGGGCTCTTAGCTTGGAAAGTAATGGTTCATTCTTGGCTTTTTTGTTTTCCTTTGTGCAGCATCCATTTGTAACATCGGCCAAGCCTACATCCAGCCTGGTGCCACTCATCCTTACCTTTAAGAGGTGGAAGGAGTTGACAGGAATGGACCAGTCACTTAAAAACTTTTTCTTCCATCACCAGCATTGTAGTAGATTGTAGAGTAGGATTTTAGCCTAGGATTGTAGGGTAGTATTTTGGCCTAGGATTGTAAATAAAGTTTCTGAAACCTCAAGTCATTTTGAAGATTCTCCTCCTTCTGAGCCTGTGAGAATGCTCAACATTTCCTTCTGAACTGTCCATTTTTGCTTAGAGGTGGAAAGTGACATTGATGCCCTCTTTGGTACGGTTTGAAGGGGGAGTAGGCTCTTCTTTCATCATGCTCTCCGGACCGCAGTGCCTTTGGAATATGGCCCAGGGGCTGGGTTTTACCCAGCTGTGGCACTTGTGTTTGAGGCAGAAAGGGCAGTGGCATTTGCAGGCAGAACCAAAGGACGAGTGGGGCAGCCCAAATACCCTGTGCAGATGCAGGCCTTGAGCTCTGACTCGAGAGCATTTGGGTTGCTGCCACTTGCATTTGTATCCCTAAGTGCAATCTCTTTGTCTGGGGGAGAGTTTTGCCCAAGTGAGACAGCAGAAAGATCAGGGAGGCTGCTGGGAAAGGCACAGAGCTGGTGCAGAGCTGTCAGCGGCTGCAGGGTGAGCCCAGGCCCCGCCTTGCCCAGGCTGGAGCCCCAGCAGAGCCCTGGCAGAGCCCGGAGCAGCCTGAGCCGGGGCAGAGGCAGCTGCAAGGAGGCCCTTGGAGCTGCAAGAGGCAGCAGCCCGGCCCTGGGTGCCTCTTGGGGGCCCCGGGCGAATCCTGCGCTCTCAGAGCCCAGCTGGCAGCCGGCTGCTCCCGAGGGGAAGCGTGGCCGTGCTGGGCACAGCACAGACCGGTGGCATCGGCCGTCCGGAGCGTGCACAGGAGCAGAGAAAGGCAAACCACAGCCGAGGGCTGCAGGCCTGGCTGAGGATTGCCACCCTTGTGCCGGCTGCCCTCTAACTCCTGGCCAAGGCGAGCAGTGTGTGCAGCGCTCTGGGCACAGGGGAGGGAGCCGGGCTGCTCCGCAGGCTCCGGCACAGGGCAGCCTCCTTCAGGCACGGCGCTTCTGCCGGGGGAACCGAGGCCAGCGGCAGGCAGGGACAGCTTGTCAGGTCACATCTGCAGGAGCCGGGGCCTCACACGGCTCTGGGAGGAAGCGCCTGCAGTGCTGGAGTTGTGCACTGAGCCAGAGCAAAGGGGTGAAATGCAGAGTGTTCTGCAGAAATATTCCGGGGCGCCAGGCCAGCCTGCTTTGAGCTCTCTGGCACACAGCAAGCACTGTGCAATGCAGCCCTGAGCTGCTGGGAGAGGGGTGTTAGAAAGGAGCCAACTCTTAGATGAAATTAAATGGGGAAAAAGTCCTCAAAGCCAAAGAGAACTGTTTCTGAGGAAGGATTCACCTGAGCTGGGTGTGTATCTCCCTCTCCCAAGAGCCAAACACACACACAACACACACACAGAAAATGCTGCTTTTTATTGCCTTTCCCAGCCCAGGGCGAACCGTGTCCCCTTTCCCTTTGGCCGGGAAATAGGAAACTTTTATTCTGTCCCCACCGCCTCCTTTTCTGTCCCCTCCCCTCTTACCCTACTTCCCTTTTGGTCTGGTCTTCACGCTGGCCCCTCTCCCAGCTCACAGCAACACCCAACAAATCAACTAGAACAAATCCAAACCCTAAATAACAACACCTAGAACCAACAACTTTCCTTCTTTCTTCTAATAACCCTTCAGCTGAAGCAAAATATTACCTCCTATCTCACTGAGGGAATCGGGTATGAGCCTGAGGCTTGTGCTTGAGCAGTGAACAGATTTGGGAGTAGAAAGGTTTCAGTCAGCAATTTGTGTTTTTCTTTCTGAATTGCTGAAGGAAAGATACAATGTGGCTTCAGTCAGCAAAAACATTTTCAAGGTGCATTGAGGAAATGCTTGTGAGCAATTCCCAGAGAAAGAAAGTGTTGAGAAAATGTTGAACTGCAACAAATCGTGGATTCCCTTCCCATTGACAGTGTTGAACCCTCTATTCCCCCAGTGCAGTGATTGATGTGTGGAAGTGGCTACCTTAGCCTTGAGAATAGAGTAGTCTTCCTAAGAATGTAGCTGGAATGAATTCAAGGGGAAAAGAGTGGTTGTAGGAGGCTCTTGGGCATCAGAGGAGAATTGCAGGAATGGGATGTTCCCCAATTGACCACCAGAGACTCTCAAGAGAGCCCTACTCTCCTGTCAGTAACTTCTGAGAAGCGATTTAAATATGTCAACTAATTTGAGGGAATGTTTAACCTGTGAGTTTCAGCACAGTAATGAGTAGGTCTTGTTTCCATGGTTACAAATGAGTAGGTGAGATTTCTGGCTGAGCACGTGTTAGGAAAGTGATTCCCCACGCACCCAGCACTGAAATAAAGTCATGTCTCCTTTCTCACACCGAGCTGGCACCAGGGATCGGAGCCCTTCTTGGTAACTTTGATTTTAGTCGCTTCTATTGAAAGGTGAAAATGAAACCTTTTCCAGCTGTTCCCCTCGGGTTTACATTTCTGGGGGCCAAAGCTCTGTGCTGCAGGTGGCCCGGGTGTGTGCAGAGCAATGCAGCCTCCACAAAGCCCTTGGTTTCCCCACAAGTCATCAGGATTTTTTGCCAGGTGTGCCCAGCTGTGGCAGGAGAAAGAGCCCGCAGTGCAGTGGGCGCCGTGCCCTGCCCAGCCAGGGCTCTCTGGCACAGAGGAGCAGCAGCAGCACCTTTCAACCCACTCCTGCCCTGGCCTCACCTGGGACACAGAAGCCTCTGGAAATCAGCACCACCTGGCCCCTTCCCAGCCTGGAGCAGCTCCTGCTGGTGGGCACATCCTGCACTTCTGCTGCTTCCGAACAGGAATCAAGGCACAGGGGGAGACGGACATACAGAGAAGCCCTGGGCTAGTGCAATAAATGGGCAAATGCATGGGGGAATGTGTTAGGAATCATTTCAGCTGTCATGCCAATACTGCCTTCTCTCCTTTTCTCCCTTCACGTTTCCTGTTCTTTTCCCTCTCACATTTCCACTCCTTCCCCCTCTCGAGTCTCACAGTTTTCCTGTCATGTTTGCCTCCCAAGTTTTACTCATTTTCCCCACCCTTTTCAGCTCCCTTTCCTCACACTTTGCCTCTCACATTTCCCCAACTCCTGCTTTTTCCTGCTTTTTTGTTCTCTCATGATTCTCACAATTTTCCCCTCACTTACCCTGCCCTTTTCTCCCCTCATGCTTTTCTCCTTTCCTCAGTCATTTTTCTCCAAGTTGTCTCCTCATGTTTCTCACTTTTGCCCTCATGTTTTCCAGGCTTTCCCTCTTACATTTCTCCCACTTTTCCCCTCACGTTCATCATTCTTTCCCCCTCATGTTGCTTATACTTTTCCTCTAGCATTTTGTGCCCTTTTTTCACTCCTGTTTTCTGTCACTTTTCCCATCCAACTTCCCACCCTTTTTTTCCCCCTAATGTTTTCTGCCTTTTTATGCCCTTCGGTTTCTCCCTCTTTTCCCCTCAGGATTCTCACAATGTTCCCCTCACATTTGCTGCCTGTTTCTCTCTCTCTGCCAGTAATTTTCTCACTCTCTTCCCCTCACATTTCCCTCCATTTTTTCCTCTATGTTTTTCAGCCTTCCCTGATTATGTTTCTTAGAATTTTCCTGTCATATGTCCTGCCTTTTCCTCCTCTCACCTTCCTCTCCTATTTTCACTCACGTCTTCACCATTTTCCCCTCAGTTTTCTCAGCCTTTCCCACTCAGGTTTCCTTCCCTTTTCCTCCCTCACACTTCCCTCCTTTTTCCACTCCCATTTCTCACACTTGTCACCTCATGTTTTCTGCCTTTTTTCCCCTCACATTTCTTAACCCACTGCTTCCTGTCAGTGACTCTTCCTCTTCAGTAGTTGATGAGCTTCTTTTCTTCTTTCCTGCAATCCCCTCCTCCAAAGAATGAGTGCCAGAGCAGCGCTCCAAGAAGCCCCTGCCCGTGTGTCTGCTGAACAGAATGGCTGTGCTCGACTTGAACAATCTCGTCAAGAACAACCTAAACTGCAGTGGACTTTCAATTCCCTCTAGTCTTCATAGTGTTCTAAAGAAATGGGTACCCTGAGGGATACACGTCGCAGGTGAGCAGCCGCTGCACCATCCGCCTCAAGCAGATCCCATCTCCGTTTTCATCACCTCACACTCACTGTGACTCCTGCCTGGACGAAACCACTTGTGATGCTGCTTGATGCTAATTGGAGTCCATGTGCACAAGAAGTGCTTTTAGCCCTCTTTCAAAAAAAAAAAAAAAAAAAAAAAAAAAAAAAGAAGTTTTTATTTTAAAACGTTCAATGCCTGGAGTTTCGTTCTATTTTCCCCTATTTGAATTGCCTTGACATCAAAGTACTGCCAGTTGGCGTTCCAAACTGGCTGGTCTGTGTTTGTGTGCACAGAGCAAAGGTGCCAGACCGTGTCCTTTTCCCGGGTGTCCGTTAATGTCCATTCCAACAGGCACTGCAGGGGGGCTCAGCCTGCCCCACGCAGGATGGCAGCCAGAGGGCTGAGGCTGCGCCTCCTAGTGAGATCAGCCGCCCTGGCAGCCCGGCCCCAGCCGCCATCTTGTGTGTGGTTCTCCAGCCCTGGCCGCCATCTTGTGTGTGGCTCCCTCAGCCCTGGCCGCCATCTTTTGCACTGACCTAGTCCAGCTCTTAAGCGAATGTGTTGCTGTTTTGTCGGCAGTCAGGGTCCGCCCCAAAGACAGCAACACCAGCAGGACAGGCTACAGGGAATGGCACGGGTTTGGCTCAAAGCAGCCAGCCCTGACTTGTCACTGTCCTTTATCCATGAACACGTCCCCATATGCAGCCACAGCAAATGTCCAACAGCAGCTCCATCAGCCACTTCCTCCCGCTGGCGCTGGCAGACACGCGGCAGCTGCAGCTCCTGCACTTCTGCCTCTTCCTGGGCATCTCCCTGGCTGCCCTCCTGGGCCACGGCCTGGTCACCAGCGCCGTAGCCTGCGGCCACCACCTGCACAGCCCCATGTTCTTCCTCCTGCTCAACCTGGCCCTCAGCGACCTGGGCTCCATCTGCACCACTGTCCGCAAAGCCATGCACAATTCCCTCTGGGACACCAGGACCGTCTCCTACGCAGGATGTGCTGCACTGCGGAGGATTTCGGCGAGGGAAGAATGCAATCAATCAATAGGATTGGTAAAGCATTGTTCAACTTTATTGCTCATAACATCCGTTCTTATACTTTTGCCCGAAGCGTTCAGCATACTTGTCAAATTATAGTTGGTTAGCATACACTACTCATCTATACTTGATTGGCTATATCAAGCGTGAGAATGTTCCTCCTGTTGGCATGCTGAAAACTTTGTATACGTGCTTACTGCTATGCTCTATTAACCACAAGTTCTTTTATCTTTGGCCTGTGTCCGTGCTTACTGCTGTCCCAAGGACAGCTTGTCTCAGCAGCGCGTAGGCTGCTAGCACTTGGTATCGGGCCATAAGGCCTCTAATGATCCGTGGCCTTGCTCTGCTAACCGTTCTTCAACAATTCCCTCTTTTTTATTTTGTGCAACAAACGCAGCGGGTTGAGTAGTTACTGTTTCTGCTACGCGATACATCATCTGTTGCAAGCAGCAAAAAAAGCAAGGTGCAAAAAGGACAAGCAGTAAAATAACAATCACAATATTGATTACATGTTGCAGTAGGGAGGTTATCCAAGGCCCTCGCCCGAAAGATCTTAGCCAATCTGTTAAAGCCAAGCCTGTGTCTTGCTGCAAATCACTAGTGAGTTCTTGCAACTTAGCTATTTGGGTATGAATTGACATGGAGTGATATCTCTGTACTGCCTTGTCAAACTGCCAGAGCAGTTGTAGGTTTTCTCTTGCCCTTAAGTCTTCAATTAAGTGTACCGCCTCTAACCCTGGCTGTCCAGTATCGATGTCACTCTTGCAGGGTCATTAGCAGGACGGATCCATTTACTAGGTATCCACTGGGGCCCTGTGGGGGTAAGAACACAAACATAACCTCTACCCATGTACTGAACCTCTGCGGGACCTTCCCATACTCCAGTTTTGGGATCTCGGTACATGACTTTAAACAATGGCTTAGTTGCTTCCTCCTTTACTCCCCCTGAGTGGATGACCGCAGGGGGCTCCGAGTGGTCCCCCATTACACACAGATAGTTTAATACAAATAGTGTTTTTGATAGCATGGTCTGCACATCCACCTCCTCCTTCTATTTTAACAGATAATCCTTGAGTGTTTGGTGGGCTCGCTCCACAATCGCCTGACCTGTTGGTGAATGTGGGATACCTGTGATGTGTGTCACACCCCACTTCTGTAAGAACCTTTGGATCCTGCTGCTCACATATGCAGGGCCATTGTCTGTCTTAATCTGTTCTGGCACCCCCATCACCGCAAAGCAAGTAGTTAGGTGTCGTACCACGTGGAGAGCTTTCTCTCTTGGCTGCGCTGAAGCCCAAATAAATTTACTGAAAGGATCAATTGTAACATGCACATATTTCAATCTACCAAAGGAGGATACGTGAGTTACATCCATTTGCCAGATCTGATTGGCTCCAAGGCCCCGTGGGTTTACTCCCATCCCTAGTCCAGGCCCATGCTGACTACAGAGAGGACAGGATCTGACAATACCACGGGCATCATTCAGAGATATGCGAAACTGTTTCTTTAGGCCTCGCGCATTCTGGTGAAAAGTCTCATGAGCAATACGTGCCTGCTGAAATCCGTCTTGTGGTACTGCAACAGAAACCAACTGATCAGTTATGGCATTACCCTGACCCAAACCTTCTGACCATTTGTGGCTTCGAATATGCAAAATTGCAAAAGGAGCTGAGCGCAGCCAAACAGCTTGCCTCAGCTGTCTCAAAAGTTCCCATAACCTGTCATTCTTTATATCCTTTATCAATGCATCCTCAATCCGCAGCACCACCCCTACTACGCATCATGAGTCTGTGACAATATTTACACCCTGACCAGGCCAATTCATAATGATCCAAAGGACAGCCCTTAATTCTAGCGTCTGCAATGTGTCCTCAGTAGTCGCGTCCACGTGCCCTCCTCCATCCATCCAGATCAAGGCAGAGCGTTTGCTTTGTGATGTCAGGGCACGGTTGTCACGTGGTCATGGTGACATCGCAAGGTTGCCTTGGTGCCCGGAAGGCCTCAGGGGTGTCAGAGCAGCTCTTGGGCTTGCTCGGTGCAGGAACTTGGTCCTGTGCTTGAGGCTTTTGTCAGTGGGCAGCTGCTGACTGACAGGAGACTCCTTTTAGCTAGCATTAGAGCGCACTCTGCAAACTTGCACAGCAGTTGCCACAATGATTGGGCAACTCGCCGCTGCAGCTTTCACTGTTTATGGAGTTGCCTATTCTTGCTATTTCCTGACTCACCTGGCAGGTAAGTAGAGGTTTTCCCTGAGTGTCACCTAACCTGGTTTTTGTGCCTTCCTGCTCTTTCTTAGTGACTGAGTTGATTTGGAAACAGAAAGGCCATTGGGATGCCACTTAGGTAAAGCTCCTGTCAACATGTTCAGCTCAAAAGGGGGCGTGTGTAGCCACGGCCGTGCGGGCAGCATTTGCAAGGGAACCTGCAGGGGTTGCGTTCCCTCCGTGGGAGAGTCTGTGGCAGCAGAGTTTGCCAATTCCTCCATTGCTGGGTCAAGCAGGACAACTTTGAAAATGTAGACTGGAAGGCCTTCTTGGAAGGTCTTCTGAAAATGCTCTGGTTGTCTCCAGTTTTCTCAAAGCATCTGCTTCATTTTCCCTTGCCTACTGCAGGTCACCTGAGCCGGGTATTCAGAGGTGCTGATCCCAAGGTGAGTAAGGAAAGAACATTTGATGTTCCTGGTGTTTAAGAATTGTGCAGCAAGCTGTGAGCTTGGCCTGTGGCAGTAGACTGTAGAGGGCCAGCTGAGTAGGCTGCAAGAAAATCCATTTCCATGTCTGCAGCAGCAAGAGCAGAGGCATCACTGCCTATTTCCTAATTTTCCATTCCAGAGCTTTAAAAGAACTAAAAGATAAGTTTTGCAGAGAGAATGGTGCTTCCTGATAGTAGTCAGGGGGAATATGTAATTTGGAGCAATTTGCAGTGTCCAGTTGAATCAGCCCATTAGAATTTAGTCTGAGGGACTTAGAATCCCCTTGCTCTCCAAGTTGATGATTTGTGCTTAGTAGAGCTGGTTCTAGAGCTGAAGAGAAAGAAGGTTCTAAATGAGCCTGTGTCTCACGCTCCTGTCTGTCCACAGATCACTGAAGGAAGAACAGACTCCCCTCCGGCTTCCTCTGCTCCTGGACAAGAAGCCGAAGATGAGCCAAATGACCACAAGGCTCCAGCTGTTGTCACACCACAGCCGGAACTTTCCCAGACAGTAAGTGCCACTTCTGGAGGGTGCTGTCTTTAGTGCGAGGCAGAGCTGCAAGTTTCTGAGCAGCCAGCTCTTGCTGTTGGTGGCTGAGGATGCTGAGTGCTGCAGTCCTGCCAGACCTAGCCATTCCCCTCAGCCAGTGACAGCTGGAAAATGGGCTTTGAGCTGCCGTGTTTAGGCCCCAGCTTGCTGGGATTCTGATAGGGGCCAGCCTGGAGCAGGAAGGTTCCCTGTCTGCAGAGGAGGGAGCATGTCAAAGGCACTGTGCTCAGCCTTGGTGGATACGTAGGGGACGCTGTGGTCTGGGGACACCTGTCCCTCTCCACAGACGTGCCAAGTACCCACAGGCACCAAAAGTCTTGATCTGAGAACACAAGCTCTTTGGGGTGGTTTGTCCCCGTGAGCTTCTTGGCTGTGCTTACCCGGGAGCATTTCAGAGACACACTGGGGACGTGGAGTTGCTGTTTGAAGACAGGGATTTTGGTGCCTTTGTTGCCAGGTTGTTCTTTTGCCTCTTCAGGCAGAGCAGGCAGTAGCAGAGCTGACAGGCACTCGGAGTCCACCTGTCTTTTGGCTTTTAAAGAGCTGCTAAGAGATGATGTGTTGTCCATGAATCTTTGGGGGGTCACTCTTCTCTTGTGTGGCAAAAGACACGTTCCCTGTCAGCTTCCGAAGAGGCTGTTGGAGCTTCAGACCCAGATGGAGGCTGATTGTACTGCTAGTGTCACAGTGGGACAGAGTGAAGGGCAGGGAGAGGGGAATTCAATGGAGCTCTTGGGACTGAGGAGGCCAGGAGTCCCCCAGGCACTGAAAGCACAGAGCCTTGTCATCTGCAGAGATCAGCACTGGGACAGGAGGGTTACAATGGAAGCAGAGGTGGGCAGGGAAGCAGAAAGAAGTGGCTGAATGAATATGATTTGTACGCTGAAAAAGGAAAAAGCTGAGCCTGATGGCATCTCCCAGTCACTTGCTCTGCATTTGTGTGTACAGAACGTGGAGGCAGAGGCACAAGCAGAGCCGCCCAAACCTCCGAGTGACACGATGGCAGCGAGGAGGAAGAGCAGGGAAGACATCAGAAGAACTGAGGATCAATGGAAACTCCATCAGGAGAGGGGCAATCAACAAAACCATGTAAGCGGAGGAGTAGTAGCCACTCCCCTGATGGAAGGTTCTCTCTCCTGTTCTTTACGGAACTTTGGAGACAAGCTGCAGGCAGAGCTGCAGAAAACTCGGGCTAGGATCAAGGCATGGGAGAAGAGGCTGGAGGAAGAAATGGAGATTCAAACAGAATGCCGAGCGAAAATTTGTCTCCTCCTTGAGAAGCGAGAGGCTCTACAGAAACAAGTGAGTGAATGAGCAATAGCCACTGCAGTCACCAACCTGGCGCTTTCTGCCCTTCTTGCCTTTCCCCTGCAGAGCAGCAGGGGGGTGGGGTGATGCCTCTGAGTGCCGTCCTGCTCCAGTGTGTGTCACAGGCACTCTGAAGGACACTCCCTGCTCTGCTGAATCTCAGCTGCTGCCCTGCACAGTGTCACTAGTGCTTTGGCCTTTAGGCCAGCAGTCATCTGAATGCATTCCTGCTGGCCTCTTCCTGCTCTCCTTGTTTCTTGAGGTGTTCTTGCAGGGGAACACGGTGACCCAGATGGATCTGGAAAGAAGCTGTCTGTATCCCTTGTGAATCTGGTCCTCTCCCTTTCCTCACAGTCGATGACTCTTGGCTTACAAGGACAAGCTGGACTCTCTGACTGCTTTGTTCTCTTTGACTTGAGGTGGAAGTGTTGACATCTCGCCTGGCAGCCTGCAAAGATTTCCATCAAGTGACTGGCAGCAAGGAGCCCCAAGATTCCTGTGAGGCACAGAAACTGTCCCAGGCAGCAGCGCTGCCAGTTGGGCACGTTCAGAAGATGCCGGAGGAAAAGAGGACTCCATGGGAGAAGGTAGAACATTTGAACAAAGAGCTGCAAGTGTGTCTGCAGCCCTTGGAGGGGGAAAAGCGTCCTTGGGAGAAAGTAGAATGGTCATTTTGGCAGTCACCCTTCAGAAAACCCACGCAAATGCATTTTGGAGAAAATGGACAATGAATCTGGCCTTGCACTCCAGTCAAACCAGCCTTTGGCTTTGAGCCATCCAGTTTGAGGAGTGGACATCAGAACAAACCCATGGCAGAGCCCTGCATGTGGCTGACAGCATCTTGCTAAGGGCTTGCATTTGAAATGGGATCTGGGGCTAATCTCTGCCAGCCACTTTTCTTTCTGACACAAACTCCTTTGTTGTCTCAGATCTCCACAGGCTCTTCTGTTGAACCTGCAGGAGCAGCAGTGTCACCTGAAGGCACTAGTGCTGGCCAAGCTGTGCAGTGGAAGCCGGGCAGTTCGTTCATCTCCAGCACTGACACGGCTTCTGCTCAGCAACAGGCGATGGAGGATGATGAGGATGAGTCCCTGGAGCTCCTGAGTATGTCTTGTGTCTTTCTTCTCTGAGGGACAGTGTATTGTGTGCACGTGCCAGCACAGCTGGACCCAATGATTCTCCTCACTTTGGTGTCCCAGGAGCATTTAGGGCTCCCCACAGGAGAGGCTGTGCTCCAAGGCAGCAAGAGAGTGTTCTGGGTGTTCCCGCTGCCTCTGAGGGCAGCTTGGACGTGCCTGGGGTTTGCCTGAGCTTCCCCAGCTGCTAAAGGCAGAAGCAGGGGTTGTCCTTGCATCAGCAGAAGGCTGTGAGCTAGCAAATGATCTGGGCAAGTCCTGTGTGCTAGTGGCCAAACTGGACAGAATAGTCAGCTTCCTAAATTCTCCTTAGACTCCTGACTTCTCATCCGCCATCCGAGCAAAAAAAACCTTCACGGAAATTGATTGGTTTTGGCATTTTGTCTTCTGGTTGTGGTTTTAGTTTAGGTTTTTTTACGGATTTTTTTTGGGTAGAGGTTTTTTCTCCATCTTGAAGGAGCTCTTCTGCCCCATGAGTCTCAGTGGCGTAATTTTGATGACTGTTCCTATTTACCACTACTACATCTGCAGGTTTTTTAATGAGAAGATTATATATTTGTCAGTGAGGACTCTTTGGAAAGAACATCAGGTGACAGCAGAAACAGACAGCAAGAGCTGGTTTTTTTGGGCCCCCAATGAAAAAAACAGATCCTTTTATTACAATCTGTATTTAATATCCTAGTTTTGTTCCTAGAAAGATAAGTCCAAGAGACACAGGCCTGGGGCATGATCAGATAAAAGTGCACTGTAGGCATTTCTCAGGAGTGAGCCTCCAGCCCCTCTGCTGTATATTCCTCAGATCCATGGCACTTTTTCCTACCTGATTCCCAGTCATTCCCATGACTGTTAGAATGCTACCCACTGGCCCAAGCCCTGCTCAGATCAGTCTCTAGGAAAACAAATCAAGCCCTTTGTGATTCTACAGCACAAGTCATTGAAGCTGCTTCTTGCCCAGAGCAGCTGCCGGTCCTGTGCCCTCAGATGAGACCTGGTGGGGCTGAGAAGAGAGCCCAGCTGACTCTCTGTCTCCCGTCACCTGTTGGCACAAAAGGGCACTGACGTGCACCTGGGTGTGTCTGCTCTCCAAGCCAATCCTGCCGTGTCCTCAGTGGGGGCAGCAGCTTGGAAGGGGCTGGGTGTGGCCGTGCCTTCTTGCCATTGCTTGTCAGTGCTGGTGCCTGGGCTTTGGCAGCTTTGTGGCAGTGGCTGCCCTGGCCCTGAGGGCTGGTGTGAGCGCCGAGGCTGGAGCCTTCCTTAGCTGGGAGAGTCCCGCTGCCGGCCGGCCGCTGCAGCGCGGAGCTGCCCCGAGGCAGCAGCCCCTGCTCTGGGCCGGCTCCTGCACGGCCTGGGCTGGGCTCACAGAGGGTCAGCATCTCCTCTGGGCAGCTGTCCGTGTCCCGCCGGCACCTGAGGAGCACTGCTGTCCCTGCTGCCCTTGCCCGCTGCGGGAAGGTGGGCACGTGTGCGGGGCTGAGAGGGCGAGTGCAATGGCAGGGACTGATCCCTGCTGTCAGGGGGAGGAGAAGCAGTGTGGTTCTTCACGTGGGCCACGGGCAAGGGCGTCTTCCAGCTCAGCCTGCTCCTCAAGGGTGAGGGTCCTGCTGCTGAAGGCCCCTTGGGATTGGTTAGAGCATGAGCTGCTTGGGTTTACAAAGGGAAAGGCATTCCTTTGGGAAACTGCTGCAAGGTGGGGAAGATGCCCTCCTCTCCTGGGAATGCATCTCCCTGTGCTTTGTTTGCTGTCAAGAGATCTCTTCAAAGGACTGTAGAAATCAGTGCTGGCCTGCTTGTACTGCAGAGCTGCCTGTCTTGTTGCAATTCTTGCAGTTTTTGTTGTTACGCAGCTGGCCACAAAGGACTCAGAAGGCCAGACTGTACAGCCCCAGCAGGGCTGGCTTTTGTATCTCCTGGATAGTGGGATCTCTGCTTTCAAGTGAGCATCTTGCATTTTGTTTCCCTCAGGGCAAATGGCGAGCATGGAAAATCCCCGAAGGAAATACATTGAAGAGGAAATTGTTGGCAGAGGGTGAGTCCAACCACAGTTACTTGTACGCAATCATGGGGCAACGATCTGCTGCTGGAATATCTGTCAAGGGTGAAGTCAGGCAAGCTGCAAACATATTCAGACACTGGGGTTAGTCTGCCCCATCTCTCAGTACCAGCCAGAATTTGGAAGTGTGGTCAGAAGGAATTGTCAGACACTTGGATTTCATTGCCAGAAACAGCAACCACCCCTTTTCGTAGCAGGCAGATAACTGTTTGAAGGAACATTTCTTCCCAAGAGTTTGCTGAAGGAAATAGTGTGATCAGGATAAAAACTGCCCAGTTTAGAAACTGAAATCCAAGACGAAATAATCCCCTGGCCTTTTGAGCTGAGGCACTAAAGCCCAGTGCTTCAGAAACAGGCCCAGTGCCCATGCACTGGAGAGGAAAATGCATCATCTGCATTCTGGCAGAGCCCTCCTGCATGCTGCAGGTTGGAGGCATTTCCAGCAGACATCTCCTGTCTGGACTGGCTTTCACTCCAAGGTCTAAATGGCTTCTCCTTGCTTTGCTGCTGTTTTGTTTCTAGGGCTTTTGGAGAGGTTTGCAGAGCGATCGACACTGCCACAGGAGGACAGGTAAATGTCAAGAGCCCCTGCAGATTCTGCTGCTCTCCAGGGCTTTCCTCTCTTGTGTCAGCTGTGGCTGCAGCTGTGGCTAGAGCTGTGCTGCAAAGGCACAAGAAGCACAGACTGGTGCCAGCCTGCCAGCTGCATTTGGGACAGTCTTTGTCCTGCTCAGCTGCCAGAAGGAAGGCAAGGGGGGCAGCGGTTCCTTTCAGAGAAGGACGCTCTCCCTGGCTCTCAATTGCTCCAACAAAGGGGCATCTCACTGCTCTCTGGGGCTACGGCTTCAGAGTCCTGAATTCTCATTTCTGGCTGCCAGCAAATTCATCGGAATGTTCCTGGCAGTTCCTTAGCCACCTGCAGTGCTGCACTTGGGAACTGCATGTAGGGGAGAGATCTGCAAGGCATCCCTAAAAGCCCCAAGCCCTGCCTAGGTCCCGAGATGTATCCACAGAGTACCAAGGCATGCATTTCTTCCTCTGAAGTACGGACAGAGAAACAGAGAGTGTGCTCAGAGCTTTGGGGGGTGAGAGTTGACACACCATTTTTAACAAGTGGACAAGGCAAAATGTGGTCAGTGGCCACGTGTCCTGGAACTGGCCCCCAAAGGAGCAGAGAAATGAGCTGTAGGAATGTCAGTTCCTAATTACTCCTTTGTCTAATCACAAGGCACTTTGGCAGAGCTCACCTGTGTCATTGCAAAATCACTCGCTCCATGTGTGTTGTGGTCTCATTCCACCAGCTTCTAAAGTTACTGATTTTCTGTGTCATTCTAGGTGGCCATCAAGAAAATCAATCTTCAAGGACCGAATAGGAATCAACAAGCTCTTAATGAAATCATGGTCATGAAGAAGAATAAGAGTCCCCACGTTGTGGATTATTTAGACAGGTGAGTGGTCATGGTCTCTTCCCATGAAGGTTTGTTTACATAGTAAAAGCATGTGAGGTTAAAACCCCACTTTGGACACTGGCAGAAAATAGAGCTGTTAATAATCAGTTAATTATTATTTCTCTACTCATCTCCAATGGATGGGAAGAGAGTGTATTTTGCTGCATGTGTCTTCCCTGGCTTTCAAACACTGAGTTGGAACACTGGCCAAAAACCTGAATCAACCCTCCCATACTAAGTCAATACCTTGTAAGCTCACTGCCTCCATGTTGTCTCAGGATTGATTTTTTCAAGTTTCTTCAATGCTGATGAAGCATGCTAGAGAGGATTTCCCTTGGATTGTTGCCCCTCTTTTCCAGGGCTGGCCATGCCAGGAACACTAGGTGCTCCTTTCCAGAAATACCATGCGGGACAGGTTTTTCATCTTGGCTGATACTAAACTGTACTTTTGGCTTGCTGGCCATCTAAAATATCTCCTTTCTCACAGATGTGCTGTTCTCCTTGAGACTGCACAGACTGCAAACAATGCACAGCCTGGAGGGCATGTCTATTCCTTGAATTCTGTCCTTGTCACAAAGGGACCCGGAAACAAGAATCAAGCAAAGAAACCAATGTATGCATGTTCATCTGCATGGCCTTGTTCCCTTCTTTCAGCTACCTTGTGCTCGACGAACTCTGGCTGGTGATGGAGTACATGGATGGAGGCTCTCTGGATGATGTCATCGCTGAGGTTCGCATATGTGAACACCACGTTGCAACCATCAGTCGAGAGGTGAGGGATCCCATCTGTGCGTCCCAGGGCTTGGGCAGGATTGTCTGGGAAAGGGGCTCAGGACAGGAGCGATTCCGTGAGCCAGGCTTTGTTTCTGTGTGGCTGATATGCTCTGGGCAAGCAAGAGCATCTCAAGTGAACTGCCTGCCAGTGCCCCTGCACTCACTGGACTCTGTTCTTGTCCTCTTCTCTCCTGCTGTTGCACTTTCACTCTGGCTCTTGTATTTGCTCTTCTCCATCTTGCCTCTCTAAACTTTGGCCTGTCTGCGCTGCATTCCTTGCCTGTAAAAGCAAAGGTGGGGGTGGCACTGTTTGAAAGGAGCAGCAAAGAAGAGAGACTCATTTCTCTGAGTCCTCAGCTGGAAAGGTTAGCAGTGCAGCCAGAATGCTCTGTACTTCTGAGCACATCCAGTGCAGCAGCAGTCATCCTGGCTGGTTTGCAGGGCAGAGTCTACACCAGCAGTTGCTGTTGCTCTTTGGCAAGCTGATATGCCTTTCTTTAGAAAGGTGCTGCCCTGCCTGTGTTGTAGCAGCGTGCTCTTGCCCTCAATGGCACTGTCTTCTGCCATTACTCCCCATTCCCCTGCAGAGGGAATCTTGGAGAGCTCTTTCCTTTCTTGTGTGATGAAATCACATCACTGATTTTTGCCCTCCTGTTTCTGGTTTCTCTCTCAGTGCCTGCAAGGACTGCATTTTCTCCATTCCAACCACGTGATACACCGAGATGTGAAGAGCCTCAACATCCTCCTCAAAACGGATGGCTCTGTCAAGTTGGGTCAGTATTTTCTTGGTCAGGTGCAGCATTCCAGGGATATGTGGGCTGTGGGGCTGCTT
Source organism: Chamaea fasciata (assembly GCF_029207755.1). Classification (NCBI taxonomy): domain Eukaryota; kingdom Metazoa; phylum Chordata; class Aves; order Passeriformes; family Sylviidae; genus Chamaea; species Chamaea fasciata. The sequence goes on along the minus strand of NW_027094147.1, from coordinate 608,112 downwards.
TTGAGTGAGTGCCAGCCCCCCCAAAACGGTGCTGGTGGCAGTGCAGGGAGCCTGTTGTGAGCTGACCACGCGGTGGCAACGTGCACAGACCTATGGCAAGGATCGAGCCGTCCACAGTGGCATTGCTCTGTGTGTGTCCCTTCCAGAGGGAGGGGGCTACAAGTCTAAAGCTTCAGGGGAACAAAAGACACTGCTGGAGGCCGTGTAAAAAATGTGGGGATTTTTGAAGCAGCCAATGCCATATTTCCTTGGCTAAAGTCCTGAGGAAACAGAGCAGGGACAGTTGTCCAGGAGATTCAGCAGCACATTCTCCAACTTCAACTGGGCAATTCTTTTCCTTGCTTTCCTAATTGCACAGGATTCAAATAAAAACGGTCATTTGCTTTCTCCCCAGCTGATTTTGGCCTCTCTGCTCAACTCACCCCTGAGCAGAGTAGACGGAGCTCGGTGACTGGGACTGCTTGGTGGATGGCGCCTGAAATTGCAAAAGCTGAGTCCTATGGCCCCAAAGCAGACATCTGGTCTTTTGGAATTGTGGGCATTGAAATGGTGGAAGGAGAACCTCCTTACGGGAATAAAGGTCCTCTCTCGGTAAGGTGTAAATACTCTCTGATCCCGCTGTCTTTCTCCCCCATCCCACGTTCTGTGTGCCATTGGACAAAATGCCATTGCCATCTGCTGGAACTACTTCCACCACGGTCCCTTTCTGAAAATGTCCCTGCAGCACATCAGCATCTGCTGGAGTTTTGGTTGCATCCATGGGGGAACTCAAGCCTTAGCCCAGGCAGACAATCTCCCTTCTCAGGCAACACTGGGCTTTGGCTTAGAAGTCGTTCCAGCTCTTTTGGCCGTGTAGATGGCCCTACTAACAGGAAACAAGCATCTTAGAGCTGCTGTTATCTTTCCTGAAATGAAGGAAAGTAACCCAAACCCAACAAAGTTTCTAAAGCAGTGGTTTGGAGAGAAGTGTACCCCCATTCTTCTCACAGGGAAACTTGCCTTAACTGAGGGATTTCCTTTCTTTACTTTTAATTACCATTGTTTTCAAGAACCAAGGAAAAAGCTTGATGACTTTTATAGCAGCTGTGCTTAAGGGACCAACAAGTGCTGCAGAGATGCTTTTCATGTAATACTCCTTGGAAATACTAGAGTGAGTTAGTAGAGCAAAGTCCTTCTTCCAACTAGCCTGTCAAGCTGGTCAGGTGAATCCTCAGAGAAGCAAAGGTGCTTTTGCTGATGTAGTTTCCACTAAGGAGGTCAGTCAATGAAATCAGCTGCCAGGGCAAGATCTGCTGGATGCTGGAAAAGCTGTGACTGCATCAGGCTTTGGGTTTTTTGTTGGTCCAGGAAAGTCATCTCTGCCTCTGTGCCACGGCAGAAACTGCCACTGCAGAGTGCAGCTGAAACAATGGGATCTGGGAGAGCAGTTCCAGATGTGAAAGAAGCAGCTGAGAGACTCGTCTTTCCTTTTTCTCCAGGCTCGATTCCTGATAGCCACCAAAGGGATCCCAAAGCTGCAGCAGCCCAAGCTTCTCTCCCCTTTGCTGCGTGACTTCCTGAGCTGCTGCCTGCAGAGAGACGAGGAGCGGCGCTGGTCTGCCAAGGAGCTGCTGCAGGTAAAATGCCAAGGGGCTGCGGGGGAAACAGTGTCCCAGGGACGGGCTCCTCCTGCACTGAACTGCCAGGCATCAGATGAGCCTCGTCCTCCTCGCCTCCACTCTTGGTGCTGTTCAAATGAGAACAGCCAGGAATCCTAGACTGGGCTGGGCTGGCAGGGACCTGTAAGGGTCATCTGCTCCAAGTGCCCTGCAATGAGCAGGGGCGTCTTTCAAGAGATCAGGATGCTCAGACCTGAAATATTTCCAGGCCTGGGGCATTTAGCAGCTCTTGCAGTAAGCTGTGCCACTGTTGTCCCACTGTTGCTCCTTAGACCTACTCTGACTCAATCCCCTTTTCATTGAAAAAAAGATTACCCTGCCTTTGGGGCTCTTAGCTTGGAAAGTAATGGTTCATTCTTGGCTTTTTTGTTTTCCTTTGTGCAGCATCCATTTGTAACATCGGCCAAGCCTACATCCAGCCTGGTGCCACTCATCCTTACCTTTAAGAGGTGGAAGGAGTTGACAGGAATGGACCAGTCACTTAAAAACTTTTTCTTCCATCACCAGCATTGTAGTAGATTGTAGAGTAGGATTTTAGCCTAGGATTGTAGGGTAGTATTTTGGCCTAGGATTGTAAATAAAGTTTCTGAAACCTCAAGTCATTTTGAAGATTGTCCTCCTTCTGAGCCTGTGAGAATGCTCAACATTTCCTTCTGAACTGTCCATTTTTGCTTAGAGGTGGAAAGTGACATTGATGCCTTCTTTGGTACGGTTTGAAGGGGGAGTAGGCTCTTCTTTCATCATGCTCTCCGGACCGCAGTGCCTTTGGAATATGGCCCAGGGGCTGGGTTTTACCCAGCTGTGGCACTTGTGTTTGAGGCAGAAAGGGCAGTGGCATTTGCAGGCAGAACCAAAGGACGAGTGGGGCAGCCCAAATACCCTGTGCAGATGCAGGCCTTGAGCTCTGACTCGAGAGCATTTGGGTTGCTGCCACTTGCATTTGTATCCCTAAGTGCAATCTCTTTGTCTGGGGGAGAGTTTTGCCCAAGTGAGACAGCAGAAAGATCAGGGAGGCTCCTGGGAAAGGCGCAGAGCTGGTGCAGAGCTGTCAGCGGCTGCAGGGTGAGCCCAGGCCCCGCCTTGCCCAGGCTGGAGCCCCAGCAGAGCCCTGGCAGAGCCCGGAGCAGCCTGAGCCGGGGCAGAGGCAGCTGCAAGGAGGCCCTTGGAGCTGCAAGAGGCAGCAGCCCGGCCCTGGGTGCCTGTAGTAGTTTGAAGGCAAAACAAATGAGAGGCTCCAAGTCAGAGATACAATTTAATAGGAAAAAAAAAAAAAAAAAAAAAAGTAAAATAAAATAGATGCAATAATACAAAAGACCACTGACAGAGTCAGAATACAACCTGAGCGTAGTGATGGAAGCAGTCCAGATGAGGTGGTCTTCCTGAAGCAGTGATCCTGTAGAAAGGTCTGGTAGCTCGGGTCCTCTGGGAATCCAGTGGGTAAGCGCCCCTCTGGTGTTCAGAGTCTCAGCTTATATCCAGGCTGGAATGCTTGGTTTCTCCCTCTGGGCGGAGCATCCCACAATGGGATGGTGAGTCATGTGATAAGGCCTGATGGGCCCATTAACAGGAGGTAGTCCAGGAGGGGGTTATCTGTGAGCTGTGTAGCAAAGGTGCTGATGGCCCATTAACAGAAGATAAGCCAGAGTGGAGGAGGCAGGGAGCACTGCCTCACCTGGTTTCAACAGTTCATGAAGATGGTGATAGAATATACTTCAACCCAGGACAGTGCCTCTTGGGGGCCCCGGGCGAATCCTGCGCTCTCAGAGCCCAGCTGGCAGCCGGCTGCTCCCGAGGGGAAGCGTGGCCGTGCTGGGCACAGCACAGACCGGTGGCATCGGCCGTCCGGAGCGTGCACAGGAGCAGAGAAAGGCAAACCACAGCCGAGGGCTGCAGGCCTGGCTGAGGATTGCCACCCTTGTGCCGGCTGCCCTCTAACTCCTGGCCAAGGCGAGCAGTGTGTGCAGCGCTCTGGGCACAGGGGAGGGAGCCGGGCTGCTCCGCAGGCTCCGGCACAGGGAAGCCTCCTTCAGGCACGGCGCTTCTGCCGGGGGAAGCGAGGCCAGCGGCAGGCAGGGACAGCTTGTCAGGTCACATCTGCAGGAGCCGGGGCCTCACACGGCTCTGGGAGGAAGCGCCTGCAGTGCTGGAGTTGTGCACTGAGCCAGAGCAAAGGGGTGAAATGCGGAGTGTTCTGCAGAAATATTCCGGGGCGCCAGGCCAGCCTGCTTTGAGCTCTCTGGCACACAGCAAGCACTGTGCAATGCAGCCCTGAGCTGCTGGGAGAGGGGTGTTAGAAAGGAGCCAACTCTTAGATGAAATTAAATGGGGAGACAAAGTCATCAAAGCCAAAGAGAACTGTTTCTTAGGAAGGATTCCCCTGAGCTGGGTGTGTATCTCCCTCTCCCAAGAGCCAAACACACACACAACACACACAACACACACACAGAAAATGCTGCTTTTTACTGCCTTTCCCAGTCCAGGGTGAACCGTGTCCCCTTTCCCTTTGGCTGGGTAAAAGGAAACTTGTATTCTGTCCCCACCGCCTCCTTTTCTGTCCCCTCCCCTCTTCTCCTACTTCCCTTTTGGTTTGGTCTTCACGCTGGCCTTTCTCCCAGCTCACAGCAACACCCAACAAATCAACTAGAACCAATCCAAACCCTAAATAACAACCCCAAGAACCAACAGTTTTCGTTCTTTCTTCTAATAACCCTGCAGCTGCAGCAAAATATTACCTCCTATCTCACTGAGGGAATCGGGCATGAGCCTGTGGCTCGTGCTTGAGCAGTGAACTGATTTGGAAGGGAGCAGAAGGGTTTCAGTAGGCAGTTTGTGTTTTTCTTCTGAATTGCTGAAGGAAAGACACACTCTGGCTTCAGTCAGCAAAAGCATTTTCAAGGTGCATTGAGGACATGCTTGTGAGCAATTCCCAGAGAAGGCAGGTTTTGAGAAAATGTTGAACTGTAACAAATTGTGAATTCCCTTTGCATTAACAGACTGTTGAGCCCTCTATTCCTCCAGAGCAGTGATTGATGTGTGCAAGTGACTACCTTAGCCTTGAGAATAGAGTAGTCTTCCTAAGAATGTAGCTGGAATGAATTCAAGGGGAAAAGAGTGGTTGTAGGAGGCTCTTGAGCACCAGAGGAGAATTGCAGGAATGGGATGTTCCCCAAATGACCACCTGAGACTCGCAAGAGAGCCCTACTCTCCTGTCAGTAACTTCTGAGAAGTGGTTTAAATATGTCAACTAATTTGAGGGAATGTTTAGCCTGTGAGTTTCAGCAAAGTAATGAGTAGGTCTTATTTCCATGGTTACAAATGAGTAGGTGGGATTTCTGGCTGAGCACGTGTTAGGAAAGTGATTCCCCACGCACCCAGCACTGAAATAAAGTCATGCCTCCTTTCTCACACCGAGCTGGCACCAGGGATCGGAGCCCTTCTTGGTAACTTTGATTTTAGTCGCTTCTATTGACAGGTGAAAATGAAACCTTTTCCAGCTGTTCCCCTCGGGTTTACATTTCTGGGGGCCAAAGCTCTGTGCTGCAGGTGGCCCGGGTGTGTGCAGAGCAATGCAGCCTCCACAAAGCCCTTGGTTTCCCCACAAGTCGTCATGATTTGTTGCCAGGTGTGCCCAGCTGTGGCAGGAGAAAGAGCCCGCAGTGCAGTGGGCGCCGTGCCCTGCCCAGCCAGGGCTCTCTGGCACAGAGGAGCAGCAGCAGCACCTTTCAACCCACTCCTGCCCTGGCCTCACCTGGGACACAGAAGCCTCTGGAAATCAGCACCACCTGGCCCCTTCCCAGCCTGGAGCAGCTCCTGCTGGTGGGCACATCCTGCACTTCTGCTGCTTCCGAACAGGAATCAAGGCACAGGGGGAGACGGACATACAGAGAAGCCCTGGGCTAGTGCAATAAATGGGCAAATGCATGGGGGAATGTGTTAGGAATCATTTCAGCTGTCATGCCAATCCTGCCTTCTCTCCTTTTCTCCCTTCACATTTCCTGTTCTTTTCCCTCTCACATTTCCACCCCTTCCCCCTCTCGAGTCTCACAGTTTTCCTCTCATGTTTGCCTCCCAAGTTTTACTCATTTTCCCCACCCTTTTCAGCTCCCTTTCCTCACGCTTTGCCTCTCACATTTCCCCAACTTCCCGCTTTTTCCTGCTTTTTTGTTCTCGCATGATTCTCACAATTTTCCCCTCACTTATCCTGCCCTTTTCTCCCCTCATGCTTTTCTCCTTTCCTCAGTCATTTTTCTCCAAGTTGTCTCCTCATGTTTCTCACTTTTGCCCTCGTGTTTCCCAGGCTTTCCCTCTTACATTTCTCCCACTTTTCCCCTCACGTTTATCATTCTTTCCCCCTCATGTTGCTTCTACTTTTCCTCTAGCATTTTCTGCCCTTTTTTCACTCCTGTTTTCTGCCACTTTTCCCATCCAACTTCCCACCCTTTTTTTCCCCCTAATGTTTTCTGCCTTTTTCTGCCCTCTGGTTTCTCCCTCTTTTCCCCTCAGGATTCTCACAATGTTCCCCTCACATTTGCTGCCTGTTTCTCTCTCTCTGCCAGTAATTTTCTCCCTCTCTTCCCCTCACATTTCCCTCCATTTTTTCCTCTATGTTTTTCAGCCTTCCCTGATCATGTTTCTTAGAATTTTCCCGTCATATGTCCTGCCTTTTCCTCCTCTCACCTTCCTCTCCTACTTTCACTCACATCTTCACCATTTTCCCCTCAGTTTTCTCACCCTTTCCCACTCAGGTTTCCTTCCCTTTTCCTCCCTCACACTTCCCTCCTTTTTCCACTCCCATTTCTCACACTTGTCACCTCATGTTTTCTGCCTTTTTTCCCCTCACATTTCTTAACCCACTGCTTCCTGTCAGTGACTCTTCCTCTTCAGTAGTTGATGAGCTTCTTTTCTTCTTTCCTGCAATCCCCTCCTCCAAAGAATGGGTGCCAGAGCAGCGCTCCAAGAAGCCCCTGCCCGTGTGTCTGCTGAACAGAATGGCTGTGCTCGACTTGAACAATCTCGTGAAGAACAACCTAAACTGCAGTGGACTTTCAATTCCCTCTATTCTTCGTAGTGTTCTAAAGAAATGGGTACCCTGAGGGATACAGGTCGCAGGTGAGCAGCCGCTGCACCATCCGCCTCAAGCAGATCCCATCTCCGTTTTCATCATCTCACAGTGACTGTGACTCCTGCCTGGACGAAACCACTTGTGATGCTGCTTGATGCTAATTGAAGTCCACGTGGAGATTCCCAGCACTTTTTCCTGCACTTTCTGCCCACCAAGCAGAAATGGAGCTTTTTAGAAGCTTCTTACAGTGACACCTGAAAGAGCAGTGCTGCCGTCAGGACGTTCCCAGCCTTTCTTCCCTGGGAATATTTCTTTCCCAGAGCCAGCCTCACACCCTGTGTGCCCCGTAGGAAAAGTGCTTTCCCTACAAAGCTGAAGGGATTTTCAGGGAGTCCCACCCAGCAGAAAATGCCTGAGAGGGGCTGTAGATGGTGTCCAGCAGCTCCTCGTGGCCCAGCAACCTTCCCCAAACACCGAGCGCTTCCAGGAAACGGGAAAGAAACACACATCCCATGGGCCTGGGAAGAGGGTCTGGCTGAATCTCTGCTCCTCACACACATCTTCAGGGGAAGGAGAAAAATAAACGGGCTCCAAACAGGATAAATGGCTCCCTGCGGGGCTTGGCTGGGGGTTTATCCTACAGCCACAGCATCCCAGTCCCAATGGATGCAGGGCCTGGCTCAATCCCAGTTTGGGGCTGGAAGAAAAGCACCAACAATCAGCTTTGCTGAGGCAGCAGCCTGTGGTGGAGCTGTGAGAAAACCTTGGTGCTGTTGCAATGTTTTCCTCGTTGCTTTTGTGCGCTCTGCAAACAGATTTGGCAAGCAGGCATTGTTACCCTGGGATCCTCCTCCAGGATTTATTGGGGGTGTTTAATACCTGCCACAACCACCCTGCATTTCCCTGAGCTGGCACTAAATGCTGGCCCTGAAGTGACAATTTATGGTTGGGTCTGTTGTCTCAGGATAAACCACAAAGCCAATAATGGTTGTAAAAGTGCCGCTCCCAAAGCGTCCCACTCCCAAAGAGTCCCGTTCCCAAACTGTCCCAAAATGTCCCATTCCCAGTGTCCCATTCCCAAAGTGTCCCATTCCCAAAGAGTCCCATTCCCACAGTGTCCAATTCCCAAAGTGTCTCCACTCCCAAAATGTCCCAATGTGTCCCACTCCCAGTGTCCCATTCCCAGTGTCTCACTCCCAAAGTATCCCGTTCCCAAAGTGTCCCACTCCCAGTGTCCCCTTCCCAGTGTTCCACTCCCAGGGCCTGGGGAAGCTCCTGCTGGTCATTCCCATCACCTCCCAGCTGAGGGACAAGGAAGAAAACCCAGGGATAAAATGTCTGCAACTCCTGTTCTGATAACAGCTGGGAAGGTGCTTTAGCCCCCAGGCACTG